>NW_010249149.1:0-18355 GCF_000690775.1 Eurypyga helias | reverse complement strand
ATGATTCTATGATTCTATGAGTTAACTTACTTCTGATTCGTACTACAGATTCCACAGGGCTATAGATTTCAAAGATTAAGCAGCACGTTTTATAGGAGACATAGTGTGCTTGGTTTGAGAGATGATGATGAATGGAGCTGCACTTTCATTTGTATTTCCATAGCATGGAAGGTATCCATGCGTTTTTGAGGTATGTGTGCAGTGGAATACATCCTCACGTGTACAGTTGTGGGTGCTTCATGCTTTGTGTTCTGTGGCAAAATTTTCTGTGATGCTCAGGTCCAGCAAAGTAGGCATTCTGTGTAGGTTCAGATAATTAGTGCTGGTGGTTTTGGTTCAGCTTAATTTGATGTTGTGTGATTGTGTTGATCAAGCAGCTCTTTGCATTATCTAACACCCATTACTCCCATTTCAGTTTCCAGTTTGCTGTAAAATGGCAGCAGAAGGGATGAATTACGTAACTGCAGGAGGAACAGGAAGCTTTGCCAGCTCTGCTGAGAGTTTGGAATTCAGGGTATGTGGACAGATGTTGTGGACAATTTGGGGTTCCTGGGTAAGTGGAGAATCTAAATGTTTCTGCTGAAGTTTGGCAGCAGGATGTATACTCATTCTATAGTTTCTGATATCATCAGGATTCATTCTTCAGTGAGGTGTGTGGTATCTATCATTCCTCTTCGATTAGCTGAAGAGCTGCTGAATCTTCTTTAGGAACCACGATTCTGTGGTGTTGTTCTTCATTAAGATTATCTCCAGCAATGGGATAGAAAGTTCTTGTAGCTAAAATAAGGGTGTGAGAGACCCTGCAACTTTACACAGAGCAAGAATTTATAAAGGAAATTTATTTAACTGCTCTCCCAGCTAAGATGCCATAGCAGTCAAGATCTCTCTGCAAAATAGAAAAGCTCTTGTTAGAGAGGTGGCTGGGATAATAGTAGAATGAGAAGGGAAGAGAAGGAAGAACACATTTAAAATTCTTAACTTGGTTTAGACTGGGCACACAGTCCAGTTATGACAGCCTAAGAGCTGATGCTCTTGGTTGATTGCCCATACCTATCTTTGTATAAACTTTTAAACCAGAAGTTGGTCAAAGCTCGGTCACTCTGGGTGAGAATCAATGAGTCTTAAACATGCTTCAGCTTCTATAGGTAGGTGTCGATAGATATGCCACCCTTTTCAGTCTATGGAGGTGTAGGTAGGATTCAGGTGCTCATGTACAGGTGTCTGTGCCTCTTGAGAAGTTGTAGGGTTTCTGAGACACCCACTTGTGGTGGGTACCTCTGACACAGGGCTTTTGGGATGTTCATGTCCCTCTGCAGTGGTGGTGGGGCTGCAAGCAGGCTGTCCCAGGGCGTCTCGGGTGGCACTCCACGTGGTGTTCAGGCAGCTGCGCTGGGCTCCCGGGCAGTACAGTCAGAGAGTCTCTGGATCAAATCAGTTTACCCTGAAGTAGACACTGAAGGTGTGAAACAGTTGCTGTGACATCTAATGCTGTTTCAGAGGGTAGGTGAGAACTATGCATCATTGCAGATATGACACAGGCACACGAGACCCGTGCCCTTTTGAAGTGCTGTTTGGAAGTCAGGTAGTGTATAATAGGGAACATAAAATGGCCCTGAACACCTGTCTTTGGGCAACTGAACCACCCTCCAGGCTCCATTGGCTGTATTCACCAATTCCCTGATGACAGTAACTGGAGTTTAGACACCTAACCTGTGCTGACACCTCCACGAAGATGGTGAAAATTAAGCATGTTCATCTCAGATTGAACCTCATCCTTCATCTCAGAGCTGAAACAGACAGGTCACACACAGAGGCTGACTCTGCCAATGGGTAGTGCCCCAGTAAGTCACCAAATCCTGCTCCTGAGACTGTAATTTCTTGCTGGGAGTTGCCCATGTCCAAGCATGCACGTGCTGGTAGAAGCTGAAGGTCTTATGGACAGCTGTGAGGAAAAGAGAGGCTGTTGCTAACAGGACTGATAGCCACTACACTGGTAAGGCTGAGAAGGCTTTTTTGCGTTTTGTCAGATACTGAAGAATTACATCACATGAGCTTACAATTGTGACCTTTTTCAACTATAATGAGCTATACATAAAACTTTCTCCTCTATGATGGCAGCGAAGAGATTCTACAACGTTTACAAGGGACACCAAATCTTTCACCTTTCCACTGCCCATCTGTAAGTAGTAAGGTGGAATAACACAACATAATTACCATAATATTCTTTAACAATGGAAGTCTTGCTGATAGTTGAGCATATTTAAATTAGGAGATGCTGGTTTTCATGATGCAGTGAAAGACAGTATTGTTGACTGCCAGTAGGCATAACTTTACAGGTATTTGTGCTATGTATGAGCCATACTCTTGTTTGATTAAATTGGTTTATCAAGTAATTGATGGCTTATTTTAATATAATTGTAATTGTAATATACTGTGTTATTTCTGAACAATAGAGAAGTAAAGGCTGAAGGCTATCCCGTGGAACGAACTACCTCCTGCATGCAAATAAATTATCCAGTTGCTATTATAAACAAGAAGCATTGTGTTCTGCCAGACTTGCAACAAAGAAATCATTATCTGTCTGGCCTCGGCGCTGAGGAACAATAATCTGTATTTCCAAAATTAAAACCATAATTAAGCTATTATTATGAGTCCACAACACAGGAATGAAGAAAATGATAGTGTTAGGCCCCTCTGAGTCTCAGATCCCCAATTAGCAACCCTTGATTCAGTGGTTCAAATTTTTCCCACATAAGGATTGCTTCGCCTGACCCTTTGTCTGTTACGGAGGCACCACCCCAAGGGCCAGCTGAGTCACTGTAACACTGTTCTCTTGCTACCCACCTGCCAAGCCAGACATTGACCAGAAAGACAACGTCTAGTTGGAATGTACTTCGAATACCCCGGCAGGGGACTTAGGCTCTGTTAGCTTCCAAAATCCAGAGAACTATCCAGGACACCTCTGACTGGTAAACAGTGGTCACAGGGGTCGCTTTTTGCTAATAAAAATAGGTTGATATCACTTCTTATGCCCTTCTTCAGGGTTGCATTTCCCTTTCCTTTGGGTGTTGCTGGGAGTCTTGGTCTTGGTTATTGTATCTAAGTAAAATCATGGAAGATAGGGTAAAAAATGATGAAGATGATCTTTCAAGGTTTCTAGCACAAAGCAGGCCCTCTAAATTACAACTGAGAATATACAGGTGTGTGTGTATGTATTTGTCCACATCCTTATTGTCATCAGATGTTAAGGACAAGATCTTCATAAATCTTATGTTTCATGTGTGTTATTAATGAGTCACTGAATTTAAAAAGAAGACATTGTTCAGATCATCTGGACACAGTGACAATAAAAGTTAGTAAGAAGTCCCTTGGTAGAATTTCAGTATGGCCTAAGCTTCTGTAGAAAATAACTGAGTGAGAACATAGTACCTAAGGAATTTGATACATTAGCTAAGGTGGCTGACAGTGGGAAAAAAAAAAAAAAGAAAACCAACTTAAAATGAAATGCAAAACTGCAGTGAGTCAGAAAATACAGAAAACAATGTTAACGTGTCTCACTCACATCCTATCTCCAGGTTTAAGGCTGAAACTGATTGAGCAAAGAGTCTGCAATACCCTGCATGAGTAGGGTCAAAACAAAAGCCAGATGACTATGGGTTTTTTTCTTTTTTGTAATAGAAACTTTGAGGGAAAATCATGTTCCAGAGCAAGTAATAATGAAGTTCCAGGTAAAATACATTTTATGGGCAAATTCTCATCACCAAATTTTCTATCCTATTTGTTATTTGTGTAGCTTCATTTTTGCTTGGTACTTCTTCCAGCCAAAGAGCAGATAAGTATTGATCTGAGACAATGACTCTTTCCTGTGATTCATATCCTGCAGTTATGATGTAAGGAAATGTCTCTTGGCAGAGGGTGTATTGCCGGGAAGCTTGTTGTGCCAGAGAAGTTGTAACCTCTTCAGAGTGCTGTGAAAAGTCAGTGATTGCTCAAGTGCATAAATACGTCCATCCCTCAGCTCCACCGCCTCAGGCTAACACTGTACACTGCCAACATCCATAAGCTTTTGCAGCGAGTTGTGAACAACACAGCCCTGAAACCAGTAACTAGGATCTTTTTTCCCTCTGTGGTGCCTTTGAAGTGTCTCCTTTAACCACTGCCTTCCTCAAAACTTCTCTTTCTCGTGCCCGCATCAGTTCTCCAGCCACATTGCTTTCTGCCCTGCACACCCCCATTTTGCTGGTGAGCCTGTGTAACGCTGCTCAGGCGCGAGGCCACCAACGTGTCAAAGAGATCCTGATGCAGGTGGGTTTTAAATAGATGTTCCTTTACTTCCTGGCCATGTGATCCTAATTGCTTTAGCGTGCATGGCCATAAACTGGGACAGTCGCACAGTAGGAACACTGCTCTGCTCTGCTCTGATCTCTTCTCCAAACTGGGACACTCAGCCATGAATCCAGCTGCCTCCTAGTCCAGTGAAATGTCACTGTCCCGGATCTTGGTATTTGGAGTAGAGGTCTCTCCCTGTCCCTTTGAATGTGTTTCTTTGACTTCCACATCACGATATATGCATGAAATGACATGCCTGTTTGGATGGATGTAGGCATCGATGCATACCGCTGGGGATTCAGTACCAAAATTTGCTTTTTAATTCTGACTGCACTAGATAGCTCTTTGCTCTGCTTCTTCAGGATCCCTGTATGGACCTTATTTTCAGGATACACTCTGTTTGGGGAACTACGTCGTTATTGGGAAATGCCATATGTGACAGGGAAGGAAAGAGCTGGATTTCTAATCTAGCTCCAAGTCTTTCAAGAAATCCAGGACAGTCCTTCATTTTCCTTAATTTTAGATATTATGTATATATGTATGTATATATTAAGATGTCAGAATCAACAGTTCTCAAGACCTCATCTGTGTCCCTAAAGAGGGACTACTGGGGTGGCCCTGCAGTGCCATACCCCATTGGCTCCTCCGCCGAGTGGCACTGGGGGGATTGCACACAGCGGTGGGTGGCCAGGGGAGTCAGTGGAGCAGTGATGCTGGAGTGCTCCCTCTCTGGTCTTTTCCCTCACTCTCATGCTGGCTGGAGCTACCTGCAGCACTTGGCTGCCTTCTGTGCATGTATCCACACTGGAGAAACTTTCCCTGAGCTGGAGAGGGTTGCAGCGTGTGTGTACAGTTCAGCTGCTTTGTCTGTTACGAGGCTCCTCTGGAGACTGCTTCCCTGTTGGTGAACGTGGGGGTAGGCTCCGGGGGCTCTGCTCTTCCAAGAAGCATCCTTCAGGTGCGATGTGAAGCCACAATCCTGACTGCTAAGACATACCACTGATCCGGTGGTACCATCTTCTGTATGGACACAGTGCAGTCCTACCAGGGATGTAAGAAATAATAAGTTGTTTGTCTGTGCCCTTCCTTCCCCCAAAATCATGAAGATGAACTCAAACTTTTAAGTTTAGAAAGTATAAGAAATCACTCAAAGAGCAGCAAAAATAAGGAAGCTGCTTTTCCTTTGGATTTGTGTCTTCAGGCCTTCCCTTTCTCCCCCAGTGACCCTGCCTCTGCTGCATGCTCCCCACAGCACCCTCACAGATGGATCTGGAAGTCTGCACCTGCTGAGTGGCAGCCTAGGATCTGTCTGTTGAATGCCTGTCTTGTACAAACTTAATTTTCTTGGATTTTTTTTCCCCTCTAAATCAGGGTGAAACTGGCCAGAAAGCTGAAAAGTTGCTGGGACAGCTGGTTGCTAGGTGGCCAGCATGACAGCATAAGTTTTGTTCCTCTAAGAAAGGAGATGATAAAGTCTGTATTTTGTGTTTGTCTGCTGAAATTGGAGTCTTTGGCGTTCATGTCAGTCATGGAGAAACTGGTAGCATATATTTTGTTTGGAAAAGAACAAGAAAACTGTGATTCTTTTCTAAACATATGAAATGGGAGCTAGGAATGCAAGCAGTCTGTATCCTGAGAAAGGGTAAAATTATGAACTGGCTACAGATGGGATGGAAGGTTTATTTTAGTTTTACCTACCTAGAGTTCTCAGTGTGTTTGCCATGTGCTGCATTTTTATTTTTGCTACCTGCCTTCAGTGATTGTTATTGTTAATTATATCCCGAAAGGGGGAGCTTTGTGGCTGTAAAGAATCCCTTAGCTCTGTTTCTTTTAGCTGTCCTTTAAATTATTCCCATTCATCACCATATTCCTCTTATCCTTGGCAGTATTGCTGTATGTCTATCATCTGCTTCATGGATACACTTGGGTGTGGGAACATTTATTTGGATCTTTGACCATTCTCAGTGGTCTCGCCCAAACTATTTCCAGTTAGAGCACCTCTTCCCTGAACTGTGGTACCTTAAGAGGACACTGTGCTTCAGCTGAGACTTCTCGCAGTGCTGAGTAGAACAGAATCGCTTCATATATATTACTGGCCGTGTGTGTGTGCCCCAGCATGATGTTTGCTTTCTTTGCGATACCATGGCACTGTTTGCATTCAGCTGTGAATTACCACTGCTGCCTAAGGGGCCTTTGCTCATCCCTCTGTGTGTTTGTGTATTCCTGCCTTTGTGTAATGCTCTGCATTCTCCCCTTTGAATTTCATCTTGCTGCTTCACAGAAGCCCATGGGGACCTTCTAAGAGGCTCGTTCTTGTGCTTAGTGGAGCAAAGAGACTGCATGAGCTTCAGCAGAGCTCGTGCAAGGGAGCACGTGTTTGTGCTGTAGGTTTTATATGGAATTGTAAGTCACTGTTACTGATTACACAAAAAGTATGCAAAGACATCAACTACAGATCTGTGTCACGGTATTAAAAAAACTCGAGTTAAAATCTGTTTAAGAAAACATGAAGCAGTATCAATACATCCTCTAAATAAGCCACTTTATCTAGATGCTTTGTGTTGCCTGTTACCTCATAGCAAGCCAAGAATGTCCACTTTTCAAATTAATATTGAAATTCCTCATGATACTGTCAACTATTTTTCAAAACATGGCAGTTATTGCCGTCCCCCAGGGGAGATAGCTGAAGGATGATGAGGATGCTTCTGCAGCTCCCACTCATAGTAATAAATAATACAATGCATGGTGCTGCTGGTGTGATTTCTTTTATGAAGTAACATTTCGGTAAAAGCTAGTTACAAAACACACCAAGTATGATTTATAGGCCTAAAATTATGACTATCCAGCATTCCTGAACAATGACTTACTTATTCTTGTAGTCAGAAAACAAAGCTTTCTATATTGAAAAATAGTTGATACCTCTTTAATTACAGCTTAGGTACAATGTGGACATTGTGCTTTTTAACCACCCACTGACAGTCACTAAAGTGCAGTGGACCTGCATTTGCTAATGTATGAAATTGTTCCTAGGATTCTGCTGGCCCCATGAGAAAATTGCAAAGAATTCTTACTTATCCCTGGGCGAGTGTGTCTCAGATGAATGAAACTTCTAAGTCTTTCTAAAAGCTTCATTCTTCAGACCTTATATTGAGATGGCTCCCTAATGGTGTGCCAGAATCTCAGCTTAAGGCTCCCAGCTGACTTTTCAATACTCACTTTTAATTATCATTCTTTTTTTCCTCTGGGATTAATTTTGAAAATCTAAGTCTCAGGGCGCATGTGCTTAAGAAGTTGTCTTGTGTGGACATTTCTCCCTTGTACAAAAAAGCAAACCCAACCAAAACAAGGAACTGGTCTGTCAAGCAAGGTTTCCACTACCATGAGAATACTTGATTCTCTTTTCTCCTTCGCTCTAAGCAGCAAGCACAGTATGTCTACACTTCAGTAACACATTAGGCACAGCAAATGTAAGGTCGTAGGAAAAAGGATGTGAAAAGAAACCGCAGATAAGAGATACTTATTACATCATTCGATGCACTACTGGAGCTCAGATAACACTGGTCAGGTAAAAGGACTCGTAAAGGCTAGACTATGTACCTGTACTTGAGATGAACTGGAGAGCTATCACTAAAAGATATTCCAAAGAGGATTTGTCAGAATGGAAATAGCAAGTGGCTCAGCCCTCACTATTCATTAAAAATAATGTGAACAATTTAATTAACATTCAGGAAGACTGTTCAGCTATTACAGGTCCCATTAGGACTTGAGCTGAGCATCCATGGCAAGGAGAATGATACAGAAATAACATGGTATATTGCAAACACACAGAAATGGGCTAAGCCTGTAGACCAAGGGGTCAGGCTGTGCCCTTGGGAGTCCCATCAGGGATAACTGCAAGACACTAAGATCTGTGAATGCTCCCTCCCAGGCTTTCAAGTTGTTTATAACGGTGCCTCATCAAACGTGTTTCCTTTTTCAGAGGGGTTTGATCCAAAGTCCAGTCTCTACCAGATCTTCCATCCCTGACTCCAGTGCACATACACATGCACATGGGGCTTCCAAATCTGATCCTGTTCTCAGCAAAACTGGGTTAGTTATCCTACATAAGGCCTATATATCCTACACACACTGGGCAGAAGGCAGGGGCTGGTAGCTAGAAGTATGTTTCAGAAAGAAGTAGCCAGAATCTGGGAAAAAGTGGAAGCTCATCACGCTGTGGGGAGAGTCAGTCACTCACTCCTCAATAGAAGTGGGACAGTGACAGGGCAGCAGTGTCTCAGATACTCTTAGTGAATAGCATGACAGCAAGACATAGCCATCTGACATAGAGGCAGCATCACCAAAAGTGACAGCATTGTGCACTTCAGCCACTGTTCAAGAAATCTCCTGGTTTAAAAACAGAATGAGTGACAGCTCCTTGCCCAGCTATTCAGTCTCTTGCTTGCAAAACCAGATGCTCCTCTACCAGCCAGCTGAGGATTAACAGTGGGGAGAAAGAGGTGGTAAAAGGATGCCCTTGGTTTTATTTATTATTTTGGGCATTACTTTTCCAATAACTAGCAGGGGTACACTGCTATCTGTCAGTGTCATGTGGAGATAATTTACCCATTTTGAGTCCCTTCCTGCTGTCTGAAACTGTAAATTCTGTTTCCAGAGAACAGAATTATTAGAGTAGCTGTATGACAGATTTTGTTGTCATTTACTCACTGGAGGTTTCTTTTATGAACAAAGCATCACAGTGAAAAATAACTTTATTTATCATTTTGAAGTATGCTTTTGCTGTAAGAAGTTTTTCGAAGTTTGTACCATTGTTCAGCTTTGGCAGCAGAATAAAACAATGTGTCATTTCTTATAAAAAAAGGATCATGCCCTTTAGCAGGTTATGTTGATTTGCCTAAGAAATTTTATCCACATTTTCCTTTTTTGTAGGGGACTGTTTTATAGACTGATGTATATTTATACAGTGCATCGATAATGTGGTAAAGAAGAAACCATTTCTGAAACCAAGTATATTGTGCTATAGCATAAAGTAGAAAGGGGAACTGCCCTCCTGGTTTTCAATCACAAAAAAAACCTAACCCGAAATCACAAAAGCAGTTCTTTAATCTCATGCTCTGGGAAAATACCTGTTCAGTAGTGCAAGATTGGTTGCTGTACTGGCTCCTCCTGGATAATGGCTGATGAACGTCTGTAGAACTGTATTAACCTGTTTAGCCATAGGTACGCTGGAGTAGACTATGAATCATTAAAGATTATTTCATGCATAGATTAAATATTAGTGACAGCATGTTTCTCAGCTCCTTGCTTACCTGCAGCCATCCATCCCTCTGTTTCCATCTCTGCATTACTTTGTGTCTTCTCTGCTCTCCTCCTATAAGCACATCAAGAGAGATATAAATGGAAACCTATTCGTTTCATTCTGGGATCATTTATCCTAGTGCTTTATTCCCATTATACAAGAAAAAGGGGTTGCTGTTACTAGCTTAATTTTGCTCACATCACACTTCTAAAGGTGGAGGACCAGCTGCCAACTCTTTTCCCTCCTGTCCCTGTTGTATTGCATCCTATTTTTGTGGTACCTACAGATTTTCTGCCTCTGCAGCACTGATTACAGAAAAAGTTGTGCTGGCAATTTTATCCAAGAGAGGCTACTTACCCTACCCTCCTTTCCCCAGGCTGAAACTCCTTGATTACAAGCGAGTCTGGTAGTGAGACAGTTTGGTTTCAATTTACTTCATAGCTTTCATAAGAAGAAACAACTGAAGTAAGATAAGCAAGGGAGAGGTGTGAGGAGAAGGAAAAAGAGGAGGCTCAGATGTCAAGTGCACTCAGTTTGTCGCTCAGCTAGCAGATTTATCAGTGGGAATATCCAAGATGGATTACAAGAAGAGGAATGGAGGTAGTGAAGAAGAAAGGGGGAGGAAAGAACCTTTAGGTGGAAAGCAGAGAGGAGAGGAGGAAGAAACAAGAATGGAGGTGAATGTGAGACCACCCTTTCCTTCTACGTGTGACCACAATGACCAATAGTTCAATAGTTCAGCTGGAGACAGGCAATTCAGAAGATGTGTACCTAACCGGAGAGAGGCCAGTCAGAAAGGAGAATGGTTAATGATCCAAAACCAAAGGCACCTACAACATCTATGAGAGCGAAGCAGGACAGAGTAATTTAGATGCATGCACAGTGTAAGTACAGACCTGACTGTGCATTGAGAGAGGAAGGTGGAGAGTACTGGTCCTCTTATTAACCTTTCCATAACAGCCCAGTTAGGATGAGGTAAGGCTGAGGAGGCAACAGAGCCACAAGGTGCTGAAATACCTGTTAAGACTTCTCCTAGGAAAACTTAGTCAATTCTAAAAAGCAGCACCACATGGCCAATTTCAAAGATCCTTAAAGGTGTGTTTTCTTGCTGATATATGCATGATCATTCTCAGACAGCTGTATACCTAAAAAAATGCTTAACAAATGTTCCTCAGGCAATATGCACTTCCAGCCTTCTGCCCGAGTGCAGGGTTGGTTTCCAAGAAATTGGATGTCTTGTGTATGAGGGATTGATATGGACATTATTAGTACTCTGAAATGCTCTAGAGAACAGTGTCAACAAAATCTTCATCCACCCCTGAAAAAACAGAAATTTCTGTGTCAAACCAATCAATGGGTGCTCTTCTATCTCGAAGTCAAATGCAATTAACACTCCTGGTCTGAAAGAGCAGGCCTAAATCCACTAGGAATGTCAGTGCTAAGTTAGGAGAGAAAGATGTAAGCGACAGATTGGTGGTTATAATGGTGAACAAACAGGCTGACTTAACTTCTATTTAGATTATACCAATTAATTACAAAATAGCAGAGAAAACCTAATCCCCTGTTAACAAGAGGCCATATGGGAGAATTATTTGAGGATGTGTAACTGCAGAGTGCACTTGCTGCGTAAGAGTGCAAGTTCTTTACTGTGTAAGTCTGCTAAGGAAGGGCAACCAAGTAGCAAATCTGAGCCTGAAAACGTGTCCGTGGTGCCCAAGCCCACCCTGTTGGGCTTAGGCATGGCTGAAACTGCAGCTTCAGCTGCCGCTTGCAGGATGTCACTATGAAGAGTGGCTCCCATGAGCAGTTATTATGTCATGCTCTGCAGATATTTTTGTCCAAATTTTTGCAACTTCATGTGAACCAGAGCTGTCTCTGGAAACAACAATGCATAGCAATTAAGCACAAGAGTCAGGGTACATTCATGCTGCATCATGAATTTAAGCCTTCAATAAGTTTCAGAGCCTGAAACCACAGAAACAAAAAATAAATGACAGTGACTCACGAGGGCTATAGAGGAATACTTCTGAATTAATAACAATCTTCATGTGCTGCTTTCCCATCAGTCTATCAACCACAAGTATCCAGGGGCAGTTGGTAGAGGGTATGACACAAGACCTTCTTCGCTGTGGGGGATGACTGGTGATGCTGATGGTCCCATTCTGCTGTTGGGTCCTTCTGCTGCCGCTTCACTACAGGGTACAGCAAAACCTGTCGTTTATTGGGTGCACTGATCGGCCTGACAAATCTGCTCTGGTGACTCAGGACAAAGCTGCAGGGACAATTTTTTTTGTTCAGCAGTCCAGAGCTTAAACTCTTTATGATACTTGTGGTTGTCAATATTCTCAGCACAAATCCAAAACAGAGCCTCATAATAGCTTCTGTGAAGAAAATTAACTCAACCCCAGCCCAAACCAGCACAATACCATAACATGGGATTTCCTTATTCAGGTGTTCGCTAACGTGGGGAGGCAGGTGAGAGAAAAACCTACAGCTTGATCAGTCAGTTCTGAAGCCTGGGCCTTAACAGTTGCTTTTTTGCAACTTTTCTGACTCTTTGTTACTGATTATAATTCCCTGAGCAGCTTAACTGTCAGAAATAGCACCTCAATTGTGTATATCTGCTGACCGTAAATGAAATTTAGTGTTTTATTCCAGAACTCTTATTCAATAATTAACACACTATGAATATGGCTGACAATTAACACCATTCAGCTTAGCTCCCATATTAAGGAAAGTTTTTCATAATCCTGCTCTGTTCATAATCCTCTACTTGGAGTACTTAACAAGGTCTTCTCCAGTAATGTTGTGTGAATTCCCATTAGCTCCGACTCAGCATGTAAGGTCACTGGCTCCCAATTTATGTATTTACTGCTGTGTAGGCAAAAACTGTTATTGCAATATATGTTTGACCTAAAAAGGTCCGTATTCTTCTGCAGTTTCTCGGGAGTCTCAGTGACTTAGTTCACTTACCATCAGGGTAGTCTGCCTTCTGTGCCAGGGCTGGAGAAACTTTTATTTGCCTAGATGAGCTGGATGTACGTTTTAGTGCTTCACCATGGCTACAGGAAATATTATCAAACATTATCCTGTGGGAGGGGGAACAACATGACAGCATCTTCCTTGATCATTTCCAGGAAAAGTTGTATCATGGTTTTTCAGGTACTATTGCTCTGAATGATCATTGCCACGACCTAAATTCCTTTTACATTTTTATCCCTTGCTGAAAGGTGATAGTTTTCCAAGTCCTGCTCTTGGTAAGACGAACCATCTCTCTTGTCACTGCCACTTGCGTAAGCAGGGAGAGGCACGCTGGAGTTTGAATAAAGGTTTATGTGGCAGTGTATAACAAAGCTCACATTTGTATCCTACATTATCTTCTTTTCCTTTCACTCTTTTCCCCCCCTCCTTCAATCTGTAGCTCTTGAGCTACTTGATACTGCTTTTCCAGTCTTCTGTTTATCTTTGCCAGATAAATGGCATTCCTTTGTCTCCTCCAAGTGTTGTAGTAGAGAATAACTGAGATCAGGGATGCTCTGGGTTTAGCTCCTTGTTTTGCTTTTAACTCCCCTCTGAACACTCATGTTAATTTTTATGGGTTTTGTTTGTGCCTCTTTCAAGAGCTGTCTTCCACCTGAAACCCCCTTGCCATTTGACTCATATACTCAATTAAGACAGGGAAAAGACACAATCCTACTGGTTAGTTTTAAGATTTGTAGACAAAGATCTCCTGGGTTCAGTTATCTGTGTGGTCCAGCTGGTGGTCTAGTTTGCTGCATCCAACTAAGGATACTTCATCTGGCCAACAACCTGTTCCCTGGAAGAAGTAAATTGAGCAGTAAATCCTTCCTGAGCAGCTGAACATCCCCGTCTGCCCCCCAGCACCCCAGACAGATGGGTGACCACAGCTGCAGGGGAGGTTTGAAGCAGCGAGTGCTGCTTTCCGTTGCTGTGATGCCAACCCCTCTCCACCCAGAACTGCTGCTCAAACCTCATCTCTTGGTGCCAACCTATGTGTCTGGCAGCAGCAGGGTTTCTCCTTTCCTCTCTCTGCCTCCCTTCAGTATCACCCAGAGCCTCAGTACTGAGCACAGGTCCTGCGTTCCCCACTTCTCTCAGACCAGCTTCTCTGTGGCTGCTGCCAAGAAGGTGGGAAGATGGTGATGGAGGAAGATGATGGCTGCTACCAGGATTGGTAGCGGGAGACTGAGACCTACACACTCTGGAGGAGGGTGTAGACAAGTTATGTGGTAGAGCTGGGAGGCCACAGGTAGACACCTCCACTCCAGTTTCCCACAGGTGTTCAGCACACCCTGCTTTTCTCTCACCCATTCAGATTTCATAGTAGGTGGTGAGTGTTACATGCATATGATACGCTGCTGTGTAAAATTCAACTTTTAGCATTTAGATCTTCTCACCAGCAAAAATGTAATATACACATGTAATCAGGGACAGGTCACAGAAAGTTTTTGTTAATTCTCATGCAGGTTGGAGGCAAGCTGTGGAAGCCTTAAAACCAATGTTATTAGACTATTGTGTCTATACACATACCAAGGGGCAAAGCTCTTAAAAAGCAAAATGTAGGAAACTATCCTGCATTGCTCTCTGGATGGTGAGGATATCCCTCCAAAAGTCACTGAAACCTGTCCCTTCTTCCCTGAGAAGCCTGAGGGACAGGCTTCAGTGTTGGGCAGTCTTTTTTAAGGTCAAACTCACTGTGAGAAGCAGAAATAGTGAATAGGGACAGGAACTGGCTGGGAAGGCTCGCTTGCCACTTTTTCTACTCCACACACCACATCGGGCCGGCTGTTACCCCTATGACAGCTGCCCTAGGGGAAAGCATGGCAGCAAAACATATCCTATGAAGCATGTTGGTTTCTCAACGTAGTTTTGTAAAGGGTAAATCCATTTCTGAGCAGAGAGGCTGCGTGTAGCATAGCTTGTGCTTCACTCGTGGGTCGCTCTAGCCACTGATATAGGTAGGATGGTACCAAGGGGTTTGGCTTTTCCCCTGAGCAGTGGAAAATGTCACCGCTGCTGTGTCAGAGAGAAGAACTAGAACAAGAATTTGAGTAAAATTGCAGAAAGGTTTGTAAATTCTATCCATCAAGAGATTTGTCACTGTGGATACTCTTGCACTAGATGCGCTCTGTGGATGTAAGTTGTGTCCTTTTCTGTCTGTGAAGCTATGAAGTGATTCCCTCCCCAGTAGAAAAGGCAACACCATCACTGTGAAAAACACATACTTACATGATCTATTTTTCTGGTTTTTATTAACTCAACATTGTCTCCTACAAATACGATTTGTCATTCACCGGAAGATTTGAAATGTAGACTTAAGTTACACATAGGTATAAAAAGCATAAAACAGCACACACGGTACCACTGTTTAGACCAGAAAACATTGTGTTGTCCCACAGATAAGAGCAGTGTTCAAGCTCAGCTCCATCACCTTCTGCCTCAGTGATTCAGTCTTCAAAGCTGCAGATGGTTCTGCTTCTTTCCCCTCAGCTCGTGAAGCCCTGCCGGCTTTCCCTTGGTGTTCCTCACCCATGTCTGAAGCACGGACCAGGGAACCACAGGGCAATCCCATCCTGCTGTGCCAGAGGTTATAAACCTTTGGGTTCCTACTGGCTCTTCAGAAACATTTTCCTCCTTCTCTTAATATTTATGTACAATATATGAAGGGATATGATTTGCGTCTTGGATTTAGACATATCTCTTGCCTCATACTTAAACAATAACTTGAAAAATATTTTACAAAGAAAAAGAACATTGTTCATCTGAATGTCACTCATTATTATATTGCTATATTTTATACCCTATTATTAATATATACAAAATTTCTTAATTGCCTTTTACAGATGCATGGAAGCATATAATATAACAGTTTTAAGTATCCCATCTTTAGATTTTTTTTTTCTTGGCTCATGTCAATCTCTTTAATAAACTATGGTTTCTTGGAGAATATAGGAAGTATTTGGAATGTTGTTTAAAGTTTAATAATAACTGGTAGCATTGTCCATTTGTGGCCTGAACAGTTGGAGCACCTGTCAGGGCAATCTGGTAGAGATAGCAGCATCATAAGACTTAAACAATCATGGAGGGCTGTTAATGTGCAGTGTCGACGGGAGCCAGGTTCTGGTCTTTATTTGGGGCTTTTCTTTTCTTCGGCTGCGTTTTGTTGTTGTTTTCCCTCTGTTCTCGGTTTTGTCTTCGGGCTGCTCGCCCTTTGCTTTCCTGTCTCGTCTCCTTGCTTTCGTCTTTGTTGGACTTTTTTCTTTTCTCCTCCCTATTTTTTTTCCCTGCAATAAAAATGATGGCACATTAGAAGATTTGCTCAGGCCGTTGCAATTTCTGACTCCCTCGCTTTGCCATTGCCTGTAAAACTGGCCCTGGATTAGCACCTCCCTTTAGAAGCTGGACACTAGTACCAGTGTTTAGAAATATCCAACTCCATCAAAGTATTAAATTCAGCCACTGGGCCAGAACCTCCCATCAGTCTGACTCTGAGCAAAGAGCTGAGAACTCCCTGGGGAGTCCCGGTGCTTTAGAGCTGGTACAAATACCTGACTCACTCATAGCCTGTCTCCCAGAGCCAGGGGCACAGCTCCACGTACTCCACCAAAACACAACTGGTTTAGCAATATCTGTGGCTGAAGCCAGGTAGCATTAACCATTGACTGGTCTAAATTTATCCTGAGCTGGGATGCAGAGCATATGGTGAGAGGAAATAAGCCGTCATGTCACTCCACTGCTAATGCTCAGGACCTACGTCTTTTAAAACTCCCTCTCCCCTCCCTTAACTCTCACCCACCCACATCCCCTGCGATTCTTGGTATTGCAACATGAATACCATGACAAAGTGTCAGCTCTAGCACAAGTGTGAGACCCAGGCTAAAAAGGGGTGTTCCGAGTCTCAAGTCAAGCTTTAGACCATCTTTACAAGATTTGGTATTCATGTACTTTATTGCTTTAAGTACTTATAAAGGTAAGATGTTGAGGATTTTGTTACTGCTACAGGCCTCTACAATAAAGTGGCTTTGTTCTGAGAACAGATGACCATCCAAGGAGTAGGAGGTCAAATAAAGAAAGATTCAGGGAAGGCAAAGAGAAGGCAGAAAGTAAGGAGTAAGACTAAGATCATAGAATAATGTGAGGATATCCTATATGGTCTTCTTGTGTAGCTCTATGGACTTATTCTACAGCTTGTCCATTTCTTACTATCACTGCCTGAGCTCGGAGAGCTACAGAAGGTTTAGATAAACAGGTTGAGTCAAGTAGAGCCAAATATCTGCCTTTCTTATCTGTTGTTTCTGAAACATGCAGTAAGGCTTTAAATGTAAAATGGCACCTAAAAGTTTAGGTAACCAGTCAGAGACTGCCCCAGTATGCGACCACATACCTACAGAATCCTTCTCTCAATTTGGCAATGCCATCTAAGATGTGCAGAGGGGGGCAGGAGAGACCTGCAGAATGGCACGTGAGGCTCAGCAAGAGCTACCACTGCTGGGAGAGCTCCATGCAGGAATGAGCCTGTATCTTACCCAGCTGCAATGCCGTCTCTTACTAATGGATAAATGACAGTATGGCATTTCATTCCAGTGGTTTGTAAATACAGTTGGCCCAAGATGAAATGTTATTTGAATGGAAACTGTCCAGACATTCAGTGTTTGACATTGTTCACTTGGTGATTAGCCAAAATCCTTCAGCTGTGACTTCCTAGCCACAATTCTTTAAGTATGTTGGAATGACATCTAATGGTTTCCCTTTTGGTCGTGGATCAAGATGTACGTGTTTATATGTATCTGTGTGCATGTACTAAGTATACACTATCTCTGCCTAGCTAGAGACTTATCCAGGCACGGCTTTCCTGTTTCTGTTTTAATCAGACTGGTGTCATTATAAGGGACAAGCAAAACTGGCCTCTGGGAAGTACTTAAAGCTCTGTCCTAATTCTCTTCTGCTCTGAGGATAACTAGTTTGGAGGCCTCTATGCAATTTTAGACACCGTTTAATGCCGTCATCTCCATGCTGTTACCATTTGTGAAAGGATCTGCCCTGTAGACCCGTGCTATTCTGATATTACCATAAAGCACAGAGGGATCATCTTTGTCCAGGCTGGTTGTTGAGCTCCTTTTACCACTGTTTTAGTGGGAATTTTCATATGACAATATAATGTTCCAGTCAGCCCATGGTTCAGTTTAGACCCGAGGGAAGATTCTACCAGCATCTATCTGCTAGCATCGGGAGCAGCTGGAACCAAATTCTTGCATGGATCTCTCCCCCTATTTGAATCCCTGCTCTCTTCTTCCCAGAGATTTGTTCCTCAATATATTTTCTTTTTCCTACTACTTCCTGAAGCCTGCCTTGTAACAGCACATTGAGCTGGACGCCAGAAATTGCGGAAATTCATTGGAAATTTGGGCATTTGTCTACATGCAAAATGAAAAATGCAGAAATGATGTGGGCGGTTACGCGTTCATCTCTGAACTGTTTGCATTTGAAGAAGAAAAGGCAAGGATGGGATTAAAGCTGAGGCCCGTCAAAGAAGTAGACGATACAGTAATGGAAGAAAATATTCTCCCGAAATTCCCATTTCCCATGTGAAGAGGGTCGCTGTTAGAACAGCCTCCTGTGTGCACGCGTAACACCCCGTGCCGCTGTCCGTGTACGCCTCCGTGCCGCTGCCGCCCGGCGTGGCTCCGCGCCTCCCAGCGGGGTCCC
>NW_010249148.1:0-5499 GCF_000690775.1 Eurypyga helias | reverse complement strand
TGCCGCGGCGGGGACACGGCCAGCCCTGCCTACGCGTGTCCCTCTCATCGCAGGGGCCTTCCGTCCTCCTCGGGGCACCGGGTTGCTGCTGAAAACGGGTTTCAGAGGAGCTCGGCCCTCCCCAGACCCGAGGCCCCGCTGGCAGGGGCAGCACCCCTCGCCACCCGGCTCTGCTCCTGGCAAGCTTAGCCTGGAAATCGAACTCCTCGCTAGCAGTTTGCAGGCTTGGTTTGTGTGGGTTGTGCACCTCATTACAGATGCTTGCCAGCACAGCTGTTACAGCAACAACTATAATCTTGAAAAATTCAGGAATTCTTGAAAATTAAGTGAAAATTCAGGAATAAGATACAACCCTATTTCAGCAAATTTTAAGCCTGGTACCAGTGTATTAGGTGTCTGTAAAGGCCCTGGCTCTGTATTAGCATCCTTCAGCAGTCCAAAAAGGATTTATGCCAGAAGTGTTTGCTTGTAAAATATGCTAAGTGCCAATGAGAAAAGGATTTTGTTCACTTTGGTAAATTAACAGGTTTGTCTCTGGTTTATTGCAGTTGTTTTTACTTGACTGCAAAGGTCTAAATTGCCAGGAAGCAGAAACGCAGCTAGACTTTAATAACACTGGCAATTAAAAATACTTAACTTACTTAGTTTAGCTCTAGATATGAGATACAATTTTACACTAAAAAATACCCACATGGCAGCATAAATAAGCATTTCTTTGCAAATAGAAACCCTGACTATCACACCCATTCACCACTGAGGAGAGGGCAGCTGGAGGTATTTACGCATACAAAACTGTGCTTTACAATCGTCACGATGATGGTTCCTTGTGTCAATGTGCCAAGCTTCTTTCCATTTATTTTACAACCCAAGGTACATGTCACCGTCACCTCAGCAAGATACCTACCCTCTTGGGTTTTGCCTCTTGCAGGTTAGAAAGCATCAGCTACGTTAGGAAAGAGAAGGATGGCTGTACTTGTGATTTACGGTTTGTTTGTACTGCGTTTGTGTGGCAAGGTTCAGGTAGCTGAGGGGCTACAGGGGTGGTCCATCTTGGCCAGACCCATCACTGAACCCCAATTCATGACCTTTGGTGTTCCGGATGCTATTTCAGTTAGGCTGAGAGGGGGATAACAGACTGATGTTCTCTCTTGTGCAACACTGGGAACAAAGAATGAGCAGAGTTCCACTTTCTTGTACTGAGCAAGAATTACATGACAGAAGATATTTCCAGCCCCCTTTCCACCTAGCAGTTGCCACTAGGACCCCATCTTTGTCTCCAGGTAGCCAAGAACTAGGCATTTTGTTCTTTTTTATCATGTATATTCAAACCTCAGCAACATACAGGAGACAGTTTTTAATCAATCTGCACGTGCTTGTTCAGAATATGGTACTCCTTTCATTTCAGCTACCAAAAGAGCTCGATTTCTTTTATACTTACATTAAATAAAAGATATCCATTAGCCATTTCAGCTTCAACAAAGCATAATGCAGGCACTAATACGCTTAAATGGCAACCACCTGATTTCTTTTATGAGTGTTTTGCTGTTGTCACAGGTTAAGAAAAGCTCACTGAACGTACAGTAGTGCCTGAAGCATAACTTGTTTTCATCCCTCTGTTTAAACCAAGGAACTAGGTCTTTTGTTTTCAACTTTAAAAACAAAAGGAAAGGATTTTGGTCTTCAGCATTTTAGCAAAATTTTCACTTTCATGCTCTGTTTCCTCAAACCCACATAGTATCCTTCACAAAGAGATCCATTGCATATAGCATTCAAGATAATTTTCATTCCATTTACAAATTGTCCAGGAAATACCAGAGCTATTAAGAGTCACTCCAGCAGTTTAATACTTACCTTTTCTCTCACACTCCCACATGTATGTCCTAAAATACCCTACAGACAGTAAGAGTGAAAATCGGAATACAAGCCAGTTCTTGCATGCCCGACCTCTTCAGCACATCCGTAATGAGTTTAATTGATTTTGGAGCAAGGCAGCTAAATGAGATGAATGTTTAAACACACAACACAGTAATATGTGCTCAAAAAGGTTTACCCAAAAAAACCCCGAACCAGGTAATAACATTAAATGATCCTACTTGAGATTCCCATGTACTCTCTCAGAACAATAGCTTCTTGTAAGGAAGGACTAATCTGTTTCCCATCACAGCAAGGACTCCCTGTTAGAGTTTCTTTAAGGACACAGATTTATTCAACACAGAATTCAGAAGAAAACCCCTCAATCTAAGACATTTCCATTGAACACTCCAGAATATAGCCTGCGCAAACCACCTAAGAAACATGATTCAAAGATAACTAGCAGACACCCACCGCTGTCTTCATCACCTCTTTCCCATGAGAGGAAGGCCCTGCCAATATCCCAAACTTGTCTGATAACTGCTTGCTTACACCCCCTCCCTGTCCCTCTGGATTTTAAAGGGGTAGGCTACTTAGCTGCAGTTTTCCTCTTATTTTTAAAGCATATGGAAAAACAACACAGCATAAAATTAGGGTTATACCGTTAGTCACTGAAAGGAGAGGAAGTATGAAGTGACAAGTGCCAGTCTAATGCTACCCCTTGGAGTGTGTGTATTGTAACATGGACAAAACACTCCGACTTTAAAGCAGACATTTTCAGATATTATCAAATCTGCAATGCTTCCGACAAGTGGCAGGAGCATCAGAGGAGTGACAAGTATGTTCAGTGTCTCCCAGCACTGTTAACAGCATAGATCACCTCCGAGTTACAGCTGTGCCTCTTAAGGTTTATCGGATTAGCTGGAAAGGGAGTCTAGGTGACGTCGCAGGTGGAGACACCTACGCTGTACCCATTTATTTTTTGTCAGGTCAATCTCACCTTGAGCAACTGAGCTGAACGCAGCACTGAATTTATGTTTGCAGTTGGGTTTACCCACAGATAAGGCCTAGGAGAGAAAGAGGACAAGGACAGAGCTTTATACTGCCTGTCCTGGAGGCCAGCGAGTGGGATAAGGAGGAACCTCCAAGAGGGAGGGCAGAGCTGCTGGTTGCGGGAGGGTAGAGCTGCAAAAGACAGAGGGAATAACCTCCAGGGAGAGAAGCTCAGTTGGCTTGTGGCAAGTGCCTGAAAGGCAAACAGATGTAGGAGAGAGCTGGAACTGCCTAAGGTCATTCAAGGCTCCCACAAAAGCAACGCTGCCTGAGTGCGGGGCCGCGTGCCACCCGAGGGAAAAGGAGCTGCAGGAGGACTCCAGGCTTTCCCTGAGCTTCCAAAGAAAAGAGAAGAGAAAGGTATGAAGAGTAGTTATCGGGGGCGGGGGGTGGGGGGAGAGTTTAGCTGTAAACAATAAGCGGATAAGCAGATTCATTTATTGAAATTATAAAGAGCCAAAGAAGGGTGAGCAATTAAAGAGATAAAATGAGGGTAAGGTAATTAAGGAGTTGAGAGCAGAGGGGTGAGAGGAGAAAAACAAGGTAGAGAGTTGGTCTGTGGAACAAACAAAAAATTGGAGAGGGATAAGTGGAGTGGACCAGGGGGGACACGTCAAAACATTGAAAGAAAACAGTGAGATCCAGAGGGAGGGAGGGAGGAAGGAAGGAAGGGAGCAACATGAAGTCGGGAGATGGTGAAACTGTATGCAAATTGAATATATTCAGCTAAGCTGGAAAGATCAGGCTGCCTGGCATAAAAGGTGTTGTCAGGTTTCATGAAATTAAGATTTTTGAAAACCTAGTGGACAAACTATTTGAAAGCTAATGTTCTTATTTAGCCGAGTTAATGATTGCCAAATGTAATTGTTAGGGCTGGGTAAGGAACAAGTGGAGTCACGGCAGCAGCAGCACAGCAGCACTGCAATGGGGGCCCTGAGACCAAGGCACCAACTCACAACGGCTGTACAGCTGCGGGTGCCTGGGCGATGGGTGCTGATGCAGCCCTCGGGGTATCCGGCCCTGGGATATCCCCTCCCCGGGATACCCCCTCCCTGGAGAACTGGACAACTTGGAACACAGCGCTGGGTGCGGGGAAGGGCTCCAGCACCACTCTCTTCCCAGCAGAGGCAGACCCTTTCCTTTGGGAGAGATGGGAGAAGAGCCCAAAAGCAGTTTCTGAGTTACAGGGAGCCAGAGGAGGGGCTCATGGTCCCCGGGGCTGTCCTGGGCAGCACAACCTTCCTTCCAAGTCAGTAAGTCGATATCTAATTACGGGTGCTAGCAGGGTCTGCTGCTTTGTGCCGCCCTGGCACCACGGAGTGGCTGTCACTCCCATGTAACCAGTCAGCATCCACTTTTCCCTTTGAATTGCACTGGAGCACCTGCGAACCTGCCTCAAAAAGCTAAAATGGAAACCGATGCATGTTTGATAATATTTTTTTCAAATCATTGTGAAGAGCATACGGTAGCATCCTCTACAAGCACTTCTTGGTGCTCACAGTCTGAAATTTTTGGTGAGCTGTACCAAAATTAAGCAGATCTTCAGATGAAGAAAGCCCTGTGTTAAAGTTCAGACTGCAAGCGTATACCAGGGACACAAAGGTGAAGCAAAAAAGAAAATCCTGCAGAGATGTAATAATTATTTCCAAGCACGGGATTGTTTATAAACACAGGATGCTCAGAGATGTGGTTATACTTATCCAAATATGTAATTACAAAGATACAAGTTTAAAAACAAGAATTAAATACAGCTTGATTCTGTCTTTCGGTAATTACATAGGAGGAAACTATTTGGAAAACATATCCAGTGTCTTTAAAGCCAAATATTAAAAAGCCTCAGTGGTAGTTTGGTCGCACAACAGACAGGAGTTTGGGCTGTTTGAAAGGTTTCATTGTGAATTGTTTCAACGGAGAATTTCTTGATTTAGTCTGTTTCATGGTTTTTAAAAGACTAATCTTAAAGTTCTGGATTTAGAATGCCTGGTTTTGAGATACTAGCAATTAGTTCTATACAGGTTTTACTCTTAAGTAATTTATAAATATTCTCGGCCTTTAATTCTACTATATATTTCATTGGGAATATATGTTTTCTATTTTTTTCTTTATAAGGGTATTAATTCAATTGTAGGCCCCTACTAATTTTACACATTAAAAGCATTAATTAGTGCTTTTAATATCAAAACCAAAGTAATTAGAAACTTAATGAACCAAAAATAGTATAACGGGATCTCTTCTATTCTCCACTGGAGTGGCAATAATTTAATATAAAGAGAGGCACTCCAGAATTTCCCAGAGAAAATGAAATGGTGGTTGGAATTGCAGTTGCTGAACAGTCATGCAGCCATGAATAAAAAGAAATGGGAGTGAAGTGTCCATATTTCAGTTCAAGAGGAAGAAAGACATTAGGAGACCTTCCAAACTGCTTTCTTGAGCCACACACTGTGTGTTGGTGGCATCTCTATAGAAAATCTTACAGCTTGATTGTCAGAGCTACTCCCAGATGCATTTTATGCACTACAGAGTTGCATATTACAAAGTTTTGGGGGGTGTTTTTATGGGTTGGTTGTTGTGTTTTTTTGTGTGTGTGTGGTTTTT
>NW_010249147.1:0-2665 GCF_000690775.1 Eurypyga helias | reverse complement strand
CCAGCCTTAGTGATTCTGTGATTGTCTCTGTGTGTGGTGATTCTGTATCTACTCAGTAGCTAAGTTACTAAGTTGACAGTTCTTAAAGCTCTAGATAGGCTTGCAAAAGTAAGCATACTATTGCATATTTCCATTCATGTAATTCGTAACTGAAGTGTCCACATGTACATGGTAATTGGGGATGCGCAGCAAATAAGTGATTTCAAATGCATCTATTCCTGAAAATCTGGTTAGAGATTAAATAAAGTAGAGTTCCAGGATTCAGAAAGGCATTGAACTAGAAAAGAGTAAGACTTACACACTATAATGTTACCACTTGGCATGCTTCGAGCCAAAAACATTTTTATAGTGGCCTTGGCTGTATCTTCAACTTAGCTAAAGCAGTACTGTGGAAATTTGGGGAAAAAATGAAATTTATTATTGTTTTTCTTCACCTGGAGAGAGTCTCATGGCAGTTGCTGAAAAAAGCAGAAAGTGCTCTACACCTGTTGAGATGGCATTACCATGGTGTCTCCAGTGCAGGCAAAACAAAGCATTTTAATCACTGAGAGTGCTGTGGTGTTTTTTATTGTACTATCATATCATCGATACCAGAACAGTGGTAGCAGCAGGGAGCAGCGTTGAGCATTTGTAATTTCACTGTTCAGTGTATCAGTCTAGGTTTTCATTTGATGTTGTATGAATTACTGTCAGCCTTGTAAGATACAGTTTGAAGGTGTAAACGTAATGTCAGTGTCGTTGGTTTTGCGAATGTGAAATCATATTCCACTATCCCTATAGTGTGCTAAAAAAAAAGGGAGGGGGAGAGGTATAAACTGTCTTGAATTCTTTTTCTTTTATTCCCTGCTTGGTTGAAAAGTTGGCCATTAGAATGAATTAATGTAATTGTCTGCTTTGCTCTAAAACGTCTCTTGCTGGTCCATTTGTGTAGCATAGTAGCTTAATGAGCAATGCTACAGGGAATGGCACAGAAAATCTCCTTCGACTGCTGTTACACCACAGGCTGAAATAGTTGATCATTAGGTAACTGTGGAAAGTTGCTGTCTTGTCCTAAGCTTCTGGATTAGGAAGACACAGATTGACTGGCTTTAGTCTCATGGACAGAGATCAGGCTAAGGAGAAAAAATTGCATTGCTTATCTATTGTTCTGTATGTGTTGCCAGGGATTCTGGATATGTATCATCTGAAAGTAATCTGTTAAAGATTCTTTTTTAACATATGAGAAGCTTATTGTCTGATAAACATTTCGGTTTTCTTTGGGATGAGTTGTAAGTGTTGACAAAAGAGACCAAAACTCGAGAAGTGAAAAATGTTAACTGCTAAGAAAGTGCATAGATGCTTGAAAAAAGTTCTGAAGTGCGCCTCAGCTATATTCCTTGAAACAAATCTGGGAAGCAAGTGAGAGCATTTGATATTGTTAAAGCTCTTGAGAGTAAATCACCAGATGGAATTCCATCTTGATAATAGAGGAATTCTTACAATTCTTACTACAGCATATAAAATTAATTGTTTTGATTACACTTCTCATAAGATCTTTATCAAAATGAAAAAGAGAACTAGGAGATAGAGGAGGAAGGAACATGACAGCTGCCTTGAAATAGAAGACAGATGCAAAGAGGTTCTTTCTAGGGCAGACATGACCAGGAGTAGTGGCCTTAAATTACAAGGAAAAGTCAGTCTATAAGTAAAAATTCTATAAGGTGAGCAGAAATGAAGTTCTGGAATAGTTATCTGGTGAATTTGCAGAGTCTCCAGAGGACATTGAGAATAGTATAGACAGGCTTCAGTTTAGAATGGCAGTGGGAACAGCTGAATTTGCCTTAATGCACAGAGTGGAGGTACACAAAGGGGCTGTGGAAAACTTTTTCACTAAGTATTGTCCTCAAAATAAATTACTTATTTATAAATACGATATAGTTAAGAATCACTTTAACTCTCTTTAAAGCATTGCTTTATAGCATTCTCTCAAGCATTTGCATGTAAGCAAGGAAGTGCCTATGAGAGACCATACGGGAAAACTCCAGACCCTTTCTGGGAAATCAGCATGCTGGGGTGCATCTTTGAAGCCCCCGCACACTAATGCGTGCAGCATGGGGAATAAACATGAGGAATTGAAGATCTGTGTGCAGTTGCAGGGCTGTGGGCTTTTGGGGATCGTGGAGATGGGATGCCTCATACAACTGGCGTGCTGCACTGGGAGGGGGATACAGGCCCTCCAAGGGCAGACTGGGAAGACTAAGAGGGGGAGTTGCCCTTTATGTGAGGCGGGGGTGGATGGAGGTCTCTCTGGGGAGGAGTGATGAGCCAACCGAGACTTTAGGGATGAGGATTAAAGAGCAGATCACTTTCTGTGACATGGTAGTGAGTGTCTGTTGTAGGGTGCCTGACAAATGGATGAGGCTTTCTACAGACTGCTAGAAGCAGCCTCAAGTTTGCAAGCCCTGGTCCTTGTGGAGGACTTCAACCACCCAAATACCTGGTGGAGGAACAACACAGTGAGGCATAAGCAATCCAGGAGCTTTCTAGAGAGCATTGATGGCAACTTTGGACACAAGTGATATAAGAACTAACAAGGAGAGGTACCCTGTTGGATCTTGTACTCCCAAGCAAGGATGTGCTTGTTGGGATGTGAACATTGAAGGCAGCCTTGGATGCAGTGACCATG
>NW_010249146.1:0-8993 GCF_000690775.1 Eurypyga helias | reverse complement strand
CCCTTTTCCAGTCAGTGGGAACTACACGAGACTGCCACGACTTCTCGAATATGGTGGATAGAGGTTTAGCAACTCTATCTGCCAGTTCTTTCAGGACCTGTGGATGTATACCATCATGGAATACATGATGGTCCCATGGACTTGTGCACCTTCAGGATCCTCAGGTGCTCTTGAACCTGATCCTCACTGACCATGGGTGGCTCTCCGTTCTCCCAATCCCTGCCCTTGTCTTCCGTGACTCTGAGGGTATGGTTTGCACCCTTGAGAGTGAAGACCAAGGCAAAAAGCATTGAGTACCTCGGCCTTCTCCATATCCTGGGAAACCAGCTCTCCCATTTCCTTCCGCAGAGGGCCCACATTCTCCCTGGTATTCTTTTTATCCCCTATGTACCTATAGAAGCCCTTCTTGTTGTCCTTGATGTCCCTGGCCAGGTTCAATTCTGTCAGGGCTTTGGGTTTCCTAATCTGATCCCTGGCCTCTTGGACAATTTCCCTGTAATCCTCCCAGGCTACCTGTCCCTGCTTCCACCATTAGGCTGAATGTATGCTTGTTGCCATTTGCTCTAAGTCTGAAAAGAAGATATGGGACTAAAATCCTTGAGTTTTATATAAAGGTATTGAAATACCAGAAACTTTCCAGAAGAAAGATCATTACTAGCTCATTGTAATAGCATGATAAAAATTAGATGGGAAAGAACCAAAATAGATCCTGTCCAACTGAGGAAACAGAAAAGGCCATGAATTCTGTCAAATTAAAAGCAGAAACACAAAGGCAGACTAAAAAAGATTTTGAGGAAACAACTTGCTAATAGCTTTCTCCAACCCAGGAGGAGCAGGGAGCTTGCTGGAGGGTCTCCAGGTGACTGGGGTACGCAGTCAGCACACGGTCAGGGTGGCAGAGGAGTTTGAGAGAAAACAAGCCCTAACAGCACAGCTAAACAGATTACTTGTGACTGTGTTCAGCACAGAAAAGCTGAGTGAAATTCCCATGGCAGAGCCATTTGTTAAGGGGATAATGCAGAGAAGCTACCACAGATTGAAGGGCCATTAGATGAGGTTTTAGAGCAAATAGATGCGATGGATAGTAACAAATTCATGAGAAACAGCTGTTGCTTGTGGGTTTTTCAGGGACGCTAATGGGAAATCATTGCACTGTTAGGGCTGGTGTAGAACCCTTTACTTAAAACAGCTAAAATAAAAACCAGGATAGCATGTGACACTGTTTTAAGTGCTGTGAGGGATCTCGAGAAATGCAAACCACTAAATCCAACACCCGTAGCAGGTAAACATTAAAAGCCACAATAATAGAATAGCTGCAAGGCCAGATACAGACAAAGAGGGAAGAATCGGCAGAGCCTTGCAGTGAGGAGCTATGAAGCTGTGCTTCACCATCCTCTGATGGCTTCAGAGGAAACAGTGAGGCTGCAGACTAGTGCAATCCACTTGGCATGATCTGCTCAGCTTCTGTAAAGCCTTTTAATAACGTCTGTCACCAAGGACTCATAAAGAAGTTAATCTGGCATGGGATAAGAGGTAAGATCCTCTCATGAGTCAGCAACTGCATGTAGGACAGAGAGACAAGGTAAGGGTAAATAATTTGTTTTTCACAGTGGGGTGGAAGTCACCAGTGACCTCTCAGAGTCATCCATGGTGAGGCCAGTGCTAAACACATACCCATCAGTCAGGTGGTAACTGGTGAAAGGGCTTGGACTGCTTGTGGTACCAGCTTTTTTAAGGTATTGAAATGCAAACTGCCTGCAGGGAGCTGCATAAAAACATCCCATGAGCCTGGGTAATGAAATGGCAGGTAAAATTCAGTGTGGAAAGCAGCAGAGAAGAACACAGGGCGGAGCTGGGAGGAAGACTTCTCACTACCCAGGCTCAGCAATGGCCTCTGAACCACCTTATACCATTCAGGGCAGATGTCTTGGAATTAGGTAGTTCTATTCAAATGTCAGTTAAAAGCTCATTGGTAACAATAAAGCAATTGATTATAAGAAATTATTAGGAAGAGGAGAGAGAGGTCATCAATTAAATACAGTGTTCACCCCCTAACATGAGTACTTGTGCAGTTCTAGTCCCGCCATCTCAGACAGGTCATGTTACAACGAGAAAAGGTATAAAGTAAGCTGAAAGATATGGGACAACTTTATATGGGTAGCAGCTACATAAATCAAGATTCTTCAAGGTGGGAAAGAAGAGTCTGAGAGGGAGTATTGTACAGCTTACAAATTCAAGAAGGGTCATGGAGAGTAACTAGTCACTGTGTCTCATAAGGCGCAAGAAAGGGGCGTTAAATGATGTTTCCAGATTCCAGACAAACATGAAAGCAAAGAGCTCTGTGCCTGGGCAAAATGTCTCCCCTTAAGGAACCTGCTGTCCTGAGATGTCAGGGACTACAAACACACCGTATGTGGTTTCAGAAGCAACCCAACAAATGTGTGGAAGGTAAATCATCTGAGGGCCATGAAACACTGAGGTAGTCCCTGGGACAGGAATGGCTAGAAGTGACCCTCTCCACTGCTGGCCGTGGCCAGAGCTAGGATATCAGACTGATGGGCCTTGCAGCTGAACCTATTTTGACATTTTTATCAACTAGATAACTTTTAGAAAGTAAATTAGAAGAAACCCCGCCACTCTGCAGAGCAGAAGTGCACAGGCAGGGCTCTGGTTTCTTATGGGGCTATGAACACCCCATTAGCATTAGTAGTGTTTCTTGCTCCAGGACATAGTATGCTGTTGGTTACTTTTTAAGATTAAAATCAAGATTAAGAAAAAGTAGCCTATTCTCATGTTCTTTTTCCATGTATTTTTTTTTGCTGTGTTAGCTGAGGACAAAGCTGCAGTTTGACAAGCTGCAAGTTGACCAACACTGCTGCCAAAGCAGCGGCCCTGCCCTCTCCTTCTGCTGGCAAGTACAGATGATGGGCATGGGGAATGCAAAATTAGCTTTCAGAGCTAAGAAGAGGGTAAGGCTACTGAAAGCAGGGCTGGCTTAGGCTGATCCCAGGTGCTAACTGACCTATAATTTAATTTGGTGACGCTTGCTTTGACAGCTGTCCCTTGCGAAGGAAAACTGTCCTCGCTCCCCCCCAAGAACAGCAGGAGTTAGCACCATGTCTGAATGTGGCCTTTCTTGGCCCTGTCAGGCCATCCCAGATGAAAAAAAAACCCTTGTTTAAGAAAGGGAACGGTAGAGAAGTGACGTCCATTTTCAGAACTTTATTTATCAGTTCATTTTAATCCTGTGAATTCTTGAAGGATTTTGGTTTGGTTTGTAACTGTAAGGACAAAAAAATCTAGATAAAAGTGGATGCTAACACGCTTGAAGGAGTCATTTAAGAGCTAATGAGTGGTTTAATCACTAACAGTCAGATCTGCACTTTGATGGTGAGCTCCAGTTTTGGGGAGTGACCATCTTCAGCCACATCAAAGGGCTTGAACCACTGAGGGCAGCATAAAGCCCAGCTCAGCTTCTGCCACGGTCTGGGCTCCGGTGGCTCAGCTTCCTTCCAGCAGAGGAGTTCGCTCACATCCAGTTACAGACAAATTTGTCTTCAGAGTGTTTATCTACTCTTAAAATGGCTCTTCTCTCCCTTATGAAACTGAAGCTGGTGTTAAGATCTTGTTGGTTTGTTACCCATTTATTCACATCAGTTCTTGTATGGAAAGCAGTCAGTGCTGATGTAGAAAAGTAGAAAGGAGACGCTTGCACTCCTAAGCCCACCCTGAAAAATCCTCTTCTGTGTTACACATACCACACCATTGCTGCTACTGCCGGGGAGGTGGAGAAATCATCTGTGTCTGAGAGCAAAACCTGAGGGGCTCGGATTAAAAAAAGAGATCTGCAAACAAGGGTGAGAAAAGATGCACAAAACCATAGCTCACAGCGGGCGACTTCCTCTCCCAGGAACTTTGTGTTAAGTTCCCCGAGAGGTGCAGTGAGCAAACGCAGCGACCAGTGTCACCAACCTGCTCATAAAATCACTCTTGCCTGGTCACTGCACAGTGACCTAACATTACTTTCTGTAGGAGCTGACGTGGAGCACTGCGTGGGGTTTTCTCTTCCTTGTAAATCATAGAAAATGGTGAAGTTTGGATTTGATACAAGAAGAGAGAACTCATTTGTACTGAATCTGAACCTAGTGCATCCAATACCCTTTAGGTGCAGAAGAGTAAATGCTAAATTGATGCCATTTATATTATACTGCAGCAATCTGATCCCCATGTGAAGAATATTTACATATCTTGCCTTTTCCTTAACATGAGGGCTAGGAGAAAGATGCAGGGCAGAAACAATGCCAGATGGAGGAGGACAGCTGGACTAATACTTGAATCAATCCATCATGCCTTTCCAAGGTGGCACCTGGAAGCCAGGTGAGATTCCACCGAGCATCTGCAATGGCACAAGCTGTTGTCTGAGGTCTGTTCTATCCAGTGATGGAATAAAAGTCCAAAGCTGCTGCTAGGACATGCAACACTAGCCTGTCATTAAGGGAAATGGAGCCTCTGGGATTCAAAGCTTGGACCTTGATGAGGAGCCTTGCAGGGCTGCAATGCACTCTCCCACCAGGTGAGCAGCCTCTTTGGCTGTTCCCCAGTGCACTGAAAAGCCACCTGCCCCGTGCCCATAGTTGTGGACCACTGGGAGCTTCACTCCTCCTTGGCTCAAGACCTCCCTCTGCAGTCTCACGCACCACCTGGATGGCCTCAGGCCCACCTTCACGGTGATGTCCTGAGCCCCCCGCAGCGAGGGCTCAAGGGAGCAGCATCTCTCAAAGATGTCTTTGGTAGTGCCAGGGTCTGGGGAGAGACTCCACCTCTCCTTTTCCCTGGTTCCCCCTAGGGTTACCCTGTGTATCCCCGGGTAGATGTAAGTTAAGCCGTCCCCGTCCCGGATGAAGTTTTTCACCCACGGAGCATGAACCTTGAGTACTTGTCCCCTGACGGGGAAGAGCTTCGCGTCCCCCACCAGCTGGTGGGCTCCAACACCCGTGCAGTTGACGATGACGTTGTATTCGCTGTGCAACTCCCACAAGTCTGCAACTTTCCTGGTGTGCATCTGGACACCAGTTGCTTTCAACCTGCAAAAAAACTCCAAAAATGAGTCTCATGTAACTATTCCGCACATGATATAAATGAGATAGGCTGCCTCCAACATACTGATCGAAACAAAGAGATGGGACAAAAAGCAAAGGAAATGCCACGGGATTCCTGTTTGTGATTTGTCCAATTTGATCTCATCACTGCTATTTTTTAGCTGGTTTGGGCTGGAAAAGATAGACGAAGTTGATCAGTACTAGAGAAGGGTTGAGCATGAGACCCTAGGCAGGAGGTCAGGCCCTCATGGTCTCACGGATTCATTTCTGTAACAGTACCAAGCTTTAACAGCTCAAGCAAGCTGAGAGGTGTCAGATTTATCCACCAACTTACTACTGCTAGTGACAGCGCTATCGTACTACCACCTGTCTGCTCTTCAGTAAAATTCACCCCTTCTTGAGGTTCATCTTTGAGCTCAATTCCAAGCCAAATTCCTCCCTGAACTTGAGTGAAGCTTGAAGCCTTTCCCTGTGGAAGAATATTGGCATGAGATGGAGTCACCGCCCATTGGATCCAGTTGCTGGGGGTCTTTAATGAGGGGTTTTAGCATGAGCAAGTCAGGAGACAGGTCTGACGATGCACTAGGTGGGAAACCCCGTCCTTCGCAATACTCTGGCAGCTGTTGAAGTGGCAAACCCTCCCTAAAGAGGCAGTGGTTTCCCACAAAGCAGTGATGAGCTGAGGCCCTGGGGCACAGCTGGTGCTCTGGGGACTGGCGTTTGGGTGCAGCAGGACACTGAGGCTGGCTGGGAAGAAGAGGCAGAGTCTTGTGCAGCAGCTCTGACTGGGCAAATTACTGGGAGAGCTCCTAAGCGTAGTAACTAGGACTCTGCCATCACGCCATAAAAAATACACCAGTAAAAAAAAACACTGAAAACTCCTGAATTCAGGCAAGTAAGTAGGAAAAAATTCCTGAAGTCCATTTTTTAGACCAGCAAGGTGGGTACAAAACCAATTTTCCTTGTGAATTGCCAAGGGAATGGTCCGTAAATACTGCTCAGGTCACTAGGGGTTTCAGAATTAGTTACATGTTTAATATGCTCTCATTTCTTATCACCAGGGAGAAGAGAAAGAAAAGGAGCTTGAGCATCTTATTAGACTACATCCTTTGAGAAATCAGAAGGCTGTAGCAGGAATAAAGAGAGAGCAGAAATCATGTGACAGATACTAAATGGGTTGAACAACTTAGTTGTGCTTCAGCAGAAATTTCTGACTGGGTTAAGCGATGAAACATGACAGAGCACATGCACCGGGGAGGCAGCACAGACCTCACGTGGCACTGGTGCCACTGGAGTACTCCCAGCCTGGCTGGCTGCTGGCACGAGAAATGTCTTTTCACATTTTGCAGTGAGACAAAAGGCACCCAAGCAACTGTCTGAGCTGGCAATTTGCGCCACCGTGTCAGTACACATCTCTTCACTTAACCTCAAATTAGCCTGCAGACTATCACTTGGTCTCAAGTGGAGACAGCTATTTGCTCACTTTAGGAGTACTTAAATGGATTAAATGCACATCCCAGGTGTCATAACCGCTTTAGATCTGTATCTCTTCTACAGTTCTCCAAAATCCATGTATTTGAGGGAAACTTGGAAATTGGCAAATTTTCTGACTTTCATGTCAATCCAGGTGTGAACTGTGAAGCCATGACTCCTCCAAGTGACTGTATCACCCGGCTTACACAGGCAAACATTTCCTAAAGATTTGTTACAAGATGATGCTATTTGACCTTTTTTTCACCCGACTGGATTAAGAAATTACTCCAACTGTTGACCAAATTTGAGATTAATTGGTCCAGCTGCTTCTTAAGTGCAAAGTCTTCACAGATAAGATGTCTTCCCAGACATGCCTATTCTCCCAGACGTTGGATGCATTTTCAAGAACAGAGGGATACATTTGGGAAGTTTGACAAATGAGGAGCATCCACAGGTTTTCTTAGGATGTGGCAGGTTCCTGATGTACCTTCAGGGTCTGTCTGGCCAAGCATGGTCCCTGTGACTATGTTGGTCCTATGCCCAGACATGCTCCCACTCTGAGCCCTACTGTAAAGCTTATTTCTTGTGCTTATCCTCAAGGAAAAGCCTGCTGCATTTTCCCCAGTAAGAAACAGCCCTTTCCCAGTTTTTTTCAAACCTACAGTTTTCAAGGAGGCCCCAGCTCATTCCTGTCCCTCTGCTCGGGTTTCTCTCTGTGTTCCCAGCCTGCAGCCAAACCAACCTTTTCTCCAGCCACAACAGGTAGGGTGGACAGTCAGCTTTCAGTGTCGTAAAGGCGTGACCAAATCGGTGCTGCGGAAACTTCTGGAGTTCTGCTTCGGACATTGGTCGAAACCCCAGGACAACATCCGACCAGAAAGGTAGCTCTTCCTTGGGAGTGTTTTTGAAGACCTGCCACCTAAAAGGGCACAGAGAAAAAGCTGCAAAACTTAGCTGCTCTTGCTCTGCCACGTGATGTGTCATGGCAATCTTGGCCCAAACTCAGGGACTCGGGAACCTGTTCCTGCTCATCAGCGCAGCTCTGCAACGTTAACAGCAACAGGGAAGCATTGCTGCCTGCTGCTGCAGTCCCCACCTCAGCAAACAGGCAGAGGGGCCGCCACAGGTGAGGTTACAGGTGGCACACTGGGGTGACTACGCTGGAGAGAGTTCTTCCAGCTAAACTGCTCGAAATTCCAGCTGTAGAAGCACAAAGTCTCCTCACGCAGTATCTCTCCCCCACAGCTGTGGCCACCCTGGCTGATTCTTCATGTAGGGCAACTTGCACACCTGGTCACATTTTTTTGGGTACCCATAAAGCTAGAGAGTGCCCAGCCTCAACACTCCCAAGAGGTGAGTTTCTGTGTAGATAATGGGCAGCATCAACCACCCCCAACGCGCACACCCCCAGCTGCATCCCTGTACCTAGTTGCTGAAGCTGGAGGATCCTGCAGTCCCATCCCGATGAAGACAGCCCCTGCTGCAAGCAATGGGTGGATGACAGTACAGAAAACATCACTTATTAAAAGACCTTTGGTGCTGACCAGTTTTCATCAGTTTCTCTGCACACACCTGTGCATGAATGTTCCTTAAAAATGCATCGTATCTCAGCAGCTGCAATGCAGTTTCTTGGGAATATAGTCATAAAAGCTACGCCATGAAGGGAATATGCCTGACCTCCAGCAAGAAAAACCCCTCTTCCTCCTCCAGCACATGGCACACACATACCAAAGGCTGCCCCGGGGGGCTGTTCTTACCCAGAGACCAGGTGAATGCCAGCCTCTGACGCCTCAGCCGAGTTGCTGATGGCAAACAGGTAAGCGAAGGTCTCCTTGAACCACTGCTTCTGCACGTGGGTCGGTGTGCCTGCATGTAAACAAAACCAAATGTGCAGAGAGGGACGATGCAAAGAGGAGAAGCATACAAGCCAGCACCAAGGAGATGGGACAGGCAGGGAACGCAGGGCACGGCACCCCTCTTCCTGAACCTCTGTGCATCGCTGCACACTCTGGTGCGCAGCCGCCTGCAGTGCCATGGGCAACAACCGTGTCAGGATGCACGCACCTGGGTAGGTGTGAGGGATGAGCATCCCAGCTGCCACGTCGCTCGTGGTGTTGGGGCTGAACTGGTCTGAAAGGACCGTCACGGAGCAGCTGGGGCAAGTCTCCACGATGCACAGTGCTGTGGACAGGCCGATGACTCCTGCGCCAACCACCGCGACCTTGGGAGCTGCCATGTCTAGGATGCAGGGCCAGAGGAGAGAGGTACCTGCAGGCAATTGTAAATAACATACCCTGTGTCACCAGCATCCCTGCCGGACATCCTCATCAGGATATAAAATAACCATGCAAGATGTAACCTAACCCCCCCAGGGCAGCTAATTGAAGACAAACTGCAGCCACTGCCAACCTCATGGAGTTC
>NW_010249145.1:0-9063 GCF_000690775.1 Eurypyga helias | reverse complement strand
TGGCGTTCCCCGGGCCCGGGTGGGCGCGGAGCCACGGGCCTGGGGCCCTGCACGGGGCCGGTGTCCTCGGGAGGGTCTGCAAATGCATGGTTGTAATCAACCTCGCCTACCGCCTCCTCTCCTGCCCTGAAGTAGGTGTGGGGAAGGCTGTTAATGCTCGCAGGTGACTAAAGGCGCTGCCAAACGGGCTGGTTTTCTCCTTAGCCGCCTGTTTGGCTTGCCGAGTGTTTTGTTCACGAGGAGAGGTCGGTTCTGGAGGGGAAAATGAGAGAGCAGTGCTTGTGGATTGCCGTGCCCTCGGAGGAGGTCTGTATGGAAGCACGGCAAGGAAGGCTTTAGAATAATAAATTCATATAGGACCTAAACCAAAAAGGTGGTAACCCAAAGCAGATATTTTGAATTTACTGCCCTCCAATTGGTGATAATGAGTATTTTTGTCTCACGTTCCTGTTTGGAGGTGGATTGTTCTGCTACTGGAGGTTAGCATTTGCAAGCAGCCCTTGTTTTCCATTTCCTGAGAAATACGGGTCAATTTCTGCGTTAGGCATGACACAACATCCTGAGCTGTTGGGAGCACCTGAACCTGACATCTAACAAGGTCAGCCTGGTTAGGATGGCAGAGGAAAGGCAGCGAAATGCCTTTAATCCTTATAATGTATAAAGGACATGCACTAAAATACAGAGTATTCTTTCCTTACGATTGTTACAATATAAAACCAGGGTATTTCAAGGGGTTGTTGTCTAACAGTAGTACTTCGGACTGTGTTGGATGGGGGCAGCAGGATGGGTAAGGTGATTGATGCATTACAGCTCTTAACTGTCACTACACTGAAATGTTAGTATGTCCAGAATTTTACTTCTGAAATATTAGATTTTAGATCTTAAAAATTAAAGCCTCTTACGTTGTAGAAAGGGAGAATGTTCAATCACAAAAAAGGAAAGCTATCTTTAAGTATTCTCACTTGATTTTTTTTTTTTCCTACTAATGTGTTTAAATGGTGGACTTGGTAAGTCTCAGGCACTTTTGCTAATAAATAGTCAAATCTACTCCTGCAGTAATCGCAGTAATGTTACAATAGGTGGGAATATGGTGCAATTAATTGACTGTAAGAAAAAAATCCAAATCCTTACTTCCATCTTGTTTCACAAGAAAGAAGTGTTACGTTTCATTTCACACAGCAGGCTTTTTGCCTTATACTCCCGCGAGTGTAGGTTACACGGGTGGTAACAGTGATGTAAGCGCTTATCCCACACATGAGAACGTTGACAAGGACTTTTGCTGTTGTTCGGTAAGCACAAATGTTACTGGAGTATGGCTTTACACAGATGTGGCTTGGTAGATGAACAGCAGTGGGAAAAATGATCTATGAAAAAATACAAGAAAACACTAGTGTATACAACTCAAGATAAATGTTAAGTATTTTATGCTGCAGTATAATGATTAACTACTATTCTTGGGCACGTAGAGAGCTGGGTATTCTAAATTGTTTTTTCTAGAGGTGATTGGAGGTTTAAATGAATGAGGACCAAATACACTTGTGAATGGGAGCTTCCAGGAGAGACTGGGATCTTTTCACCTTGCTAATGCTAACAAACAACTTTTGGGTTAGAAGCAAAATAGCCCCAGGTACAAGAAGGTGAAGGGTATGACCATAATCACAAACTTAAAAGGAAACAGTACAATCCTTCCAACTATCTTATCTTGATGTTACAAAATTACTTTCCACACTTAACAGTTTGAGGTTTTGGTGTAATTGGCTTTTTTTAAATGGTAATACAAAGACTATTTTCTCCCTGACTTTGCTGGCAGCAACTTTTATGTTATAAGGCTGCTTAGTGAGCTCCATTCTAAGCCACAGAGAACAGAAGATTTGCCATTTCCCAAACAGTAATAACCTCAGTAAAGCATAAGCCTTCTAGCTCAGGCCTGGACTCATTTTGGTAAGCTGCAACAAGCAGTTCAGCTGTTTGAGGATATTAGATAAAAGTAAGGTACATTGTTCTGTCTGTTATAATTTTTTCTGATTTTTTTTTTTCATTCTCTGGATGTGCTGTAGTTCCTCTCTGATTTGAAAGGAGATAGTCATTTCAGTAAGACCTTTTGCTGTTGCTTGGACTGTACAGTGTCATTTGTTTCACGTGAAGTTGCAGGTTTCACTTGCTCACTTGGATCTAGTGCTGTGAAACCCTAAAACGTAAGCTCTGTTACGCACATTTCCAGGTTTAGAGCTGCATCCCATGGTAATTACTCTTGAATGCTATCTACCTAAAATGTTTTGTAGTCATTTAAACTAGCTCAACGGCATTAACTCATAGCCTTCTGAAGTGAGATGTATTGCCTAGTTCAGGTGAAGGTTCAAGATCTTGTCTCATTCCATCATTATTTTAAGAAGAGTGGGAGTAAAAGTAAAATCCACAGAGGCAACTGAATGCCTGGCCTCATGATAATGGATGGAGTCTTAAATCTGAGGTTCCTGAGCTTGTGAAAGTCAAGCACCTCATAGCTGTGACATGATCTCAAGATGTAGATTTGCACACTCTCGAGCAACAGAAGGAAGTAAATACAGTTTTTCTTTATCGTTGGCATGTGTTCCCAACACTGACATTGTTTATTCCAGAGGGTGTAGTGCGGGTACGTAGCGCCGTCACACACAGACAAAAACCTATTTTGTCGGGTAGAGAATCGTAGAAGCAGCAGCCCCTGTGTCTTGCACAGAGCTCTTATCTGATAGATGCGATCTCTGCCTGTTAGGGTTGAGCTCCTCCAGAAGAGATCAGCAGATGAGCATCATTACTTCTGGCTACAAAGTAGGTGCTTCAGTGGCTTTCGAAGCTTTGTATGCTACTGCTGCTTTCAGTACGGGCTCTTTGAACTCCCCTGGCACTGTGATCAGGCATTAAAGATGTAAGCTGTATTATGATTCAGTTAAGATACTGTAGACTGCATTTTTCAGGGTGGAATGGGGCTTCGGTAAAAGTGACTGTCGAGTCACTGTATATCCATGTTCTTCTCTTGTAAAAAAATAAAATTCCTTTAACATTACGTTTGGCATACTGATAGTTTTTTTAAAAAGCTTTTGTTTGGACTAAAATTATGTGCTTTGTATATTGGGCCATATGGAAAGGCAAGACAATGTAAAATATGTGTGGTTTTAAATCACTAATTAGAGAGTTAGAACTAAAACTATAAAACTTAGTTGGTGCATCTTAATTGCCGTGACTAATGCAAAAGCTTTTGAAATGTAATCCTTGGGAATGCTTAAGAAACTAATTATATTCCGACCAGTCAAGGTGCACTTGTTTTGAAACGAGTCTGAGCTGGTCCCTTCTGAGAACATGGTATTCCCAGTGCCAGAGGTGGAGGAACAAATTAATTTATAGGAAAATGAGTTATCCTGCAAAACCAGGGACAGACTCCAAAGCGTAACATTTTTTGACAAGAGGCACTTCAAGATTAACAAAGCAAGACCCGAATACGCTAAACACAAAAGCTCAAGAGCAGAAGGTTTGGTCCAGGCCTAGCTGCTAGCTGGTATTCAGAATCCTAAATTGCTAACTGACATTGGTTAAATTCCAAAGGCCAATTATGTAAACTGCACATGTTGTCTTATGGACTCTCCCTTTGAGGGAACCATTCTGTTAGTTCTGGAGTTCCTAAGTGATTTTTTTTTTCAGTGCTTTACTTTAGACTTCAGATGCTTTTACTTTTTTTTTTTTTTAATTTTAAGGTATTTCATAAAACTGTGTTTGGTTACTGCACTAGCCGGTTCAGTGGACCACCTAGGTTCAATAGTGTATCAGTTTTCCATTTTGGAATTGTCAGTTTTAACTGCAAACAAATTATTTTTCTGAATAATTTAAATAGAATTATCTTGAAGTCACTGTATCCAAGTTTGCTGATTTTCTGTTAGCTCTCCTGTAGTGTATTCATTAGTTAACAAAACTAAGCTTGTATTCTTTTTACCTTTCGTTCACCTTCTGAAGAAATCTGTCAGCTGTCATTCTGAAGGAGGACTGCCTCCTCCTCCTATTATTAGCGTTCGTTCTTTGGTCTAAATCTGAGAGAACAAATTCCATTCCTATTGATACACTTTCTTGTGATAGCATTAAGACTTACCATGCAGCAATCTTTATTCATATCCAGATCTTACCCGGTTGGTTTCTAGTAGGGTCCCAGAAATACTCGAGTAGACCCGTTCTTTCTCAAAAGTTGTGACTTAGTGCTTTATTCATAAGGTCCCTTCTGTCCCTCCGTTTTGTCTTGTCCTTACATGAGTATAGCTTAGCATGTTTGTGTTCCACCCTGAATGCTTTTGGTGTAACTTACTGTCCCCCTGTGTTTCTGTTACCCCTGTAACACCTCAATTCATGGCTTAGGCCTCTTTTTTTTTTTTCTTTTATTAATATTTATTTGATTTAAAAATATCATCTTAATTATCCACAGCACCTCACTTGTATTAAGAATGGGCCTTTTGCTGGCTTCATTGCCTGGCTGCTGATTTTAATTACCACTACTATCTTTATTAAAACCGTGTCTCCATCTACTCATTAACATACTCTTATGTATTTCTGTATACTTCCTTACCTGATTTTTTTTTTCCCCATTCATCTATGCTAACCAAATTAACTATGAATATTACAGAAGCTTCTCCCAATTTCTGTCATCATTTTCAGTTTAAATTTCTTCTATAAATTTTGGCAGTGTTAGTTGTTAAAGATTATTTCTCCAGATAGCACAGTAAAGTTCTCTCTCCAGAGGTGGGTTTTTTCCAATACGTGTCAGTGGCTGAATATTTTAAGATTATTCTAAGTTGGAAGTGAGAGCTATTAATCTTTCAAACTTAATTCTCCTTTTCAAGATACTCTAAGCTGAAGAATATGAGATTCTATTTAAATAAACCTAGAGCCTGTTACAGTTATTCTTCAGCTGATCCAGTAATAATTTTGCCTTGCCATTTGTTAAAATGGGAGATCCAGTCACTGCATTTTCTCTGGTTTTACTTGACTGTCCTCCATACACCAGATCGACGTTCCAGAGAAGCACAGTTCTCCAAAATCTGTTCTTTGGACTCGTCACAGCCCTGTTGGCCTTCAAGCAGTCTCCAGGCATAGAAACCTGTGTGACTTCTGGTATTGGTGTAAATCTCGTTACGAGGTTCGCTCTTTGCTCGCCCCTCTTACTGGCTACGTCCCACCCCATCGGCCCTTAAGGTGCATTGGATTGGTGACAGTCCTGTGTTATACTGGAGTCATACAGCTGAGAAAGTTACGTCATGCAATTACGACCCTGGTTTTGGAAGTACTGTTTTGTCTAAGTGAAACATGGTATCGAGCTGAAATTTGTAATGTTTAGGAAATTTTTACTGGTGGGTCATCAAAATACCAGAGGCAACTATTCAAAATTGAGTGGTTGATGTGGATATGGAATTTTTCATATGGTATGTTGCATTTATATTCCAAGCTGAAATCCTTGTCTCTCCGCATGCCACTGTGAGTGCCCTGTTTCTCGAGAGCTGCGATCTCTACCTGTGTATTTCTTACAGCTTTTAATGATGGCCTGTTTGTTTCTGTGCCTTCAAGCTTAGAGCTATTTATTCTTATCTAAATTAGTAATTAATAAAGAAGTTTGTAGTTGCATAAATGGTGTGCCTGGTGATGAGCCTACACAAAGAACGCGTTAAGGGATGGAGAGGTGAAGAAGCATGGGAGGAAGAAGTGCCATCAACAGAGCTGAAGCACTCAGCCTGAGAGGAAGCAAGGCTGCAGTGGAGTAAGCGGCATTCTTTTCTCTCCGATATTCCTCAGAGAGGATGCAGTGAGTTGAGGCTACTAAACCTATTCACACAAGAATCTTGGGCTGACTCTGGAATTCATTCCTTTAATGCAAATACCTTAGTTCTTCTAAATCCTTTCTTATGAATCTGCTGCTGCTTGATTTGTGATGCAGACTAGGAAAAAAATGACTGAATAATAATAAAGTGACTTGATCTAGAAGAAACCTGGAGACAGAATGAATGGGGCGGGTGTTTTGTACCCCCTTATTTTCTCCCTCTCAATATCGAAGCCTAGTTTTCACTTCTGCACAATCTGTCATTTCAGGGCTCTATGTCATCTTGGCTCACTCCAAACGTCATTTGTTGTCTTTGCACGCTTAGGAGAGTGGTAGTTGTTAAACAGCATGGTCACAGTTTGACAGCTGATGTCAAAATACAGCCAAGTAGTATGTTGGGTGATGGGTGCACATGATGTTCCTGGTAGCTGTACTTAAGAATTACTGTGCTGACGTCCATCTTCCAAAGACTTCTCCTGTTCCTTTTTGACACTGGTCTTGTCTGCCTTCTCATGCTTATTTCCCCTTACTCCTTCTGGAGCTGCTGCAGGAAAACGAATGAGTGTGACTGGGGAGGCTAAGGAGAGACAGCAACTGAATGTCCATTGTAGGTAATTTGTAGGATAGGACCGTGGTCAAGGACAACAGCTCTGGCCAGGTGACCCTGGGTTAGAAGAATTTTGATGTATTAGGGTCTTTTTTGTGTTAGTGCAGTGAGGCAGTGAGATGAGGGGCAATGTCACTTTGAAACACCATGTGATCCTCTTAAAAAAGCATGAGTACCTCATGTCAAAAAGCAGTATTTCTGTACAAATGGGATCTGGAAAATTCTGTAGTACACCAGAAAGTGATAGCACTACAGTGGGAGACGGTGTTCACAGTATTATAGAATGCTTTGGGTTGGAAGGGCCCTTACAGACCATCTAGTTCCAACCCCCCTGCCATGGGCAGGGACACCTTCCACTAGACCAGGTTGCTCAAAGCCTCATCCAGCCTGGCCTTGAACACTGCCAGGGATGGGGCATCCACAGCTTCTCTGGGCAACCTGTTCCAGTGCCTCACCACCCTCTCTGGGAAGAACTTCTTCCTGATATCTGATCTAAGCCTCCCCACTTTCAATTTAAACCCATTGCCCCTTGTCCTGTTCAAACTTAGTATCGAAGGTAACATTAAGTGCGTACTTCAGTCTGACCCATAAAGTCATATCCAACCCTTGATTTCTTTCTTTTAAAAACCATTTCCACTTGAGCCAATTTTGTTTCTGGTCAGACATAGCAAATACAGAAATAGATGCAAATTTGCTTCTGCAGAGGGTACGGCGTGTTCTGGTGTGGTTTTGTCCACTCAGTGGAGAGGTAAAGGGTTGCCATTCTTAAGCTCACTGACTTGTTTAGATGTGGAGCTACTTCAGGGTGCTTCATGGTATAGATGTTACCTCGCCTTCCCTTTTTGCATTGTCCATGCTTAGCGAGGTTATTGCCAGTGCTGCTTTTGAAAGTTAGTGTAAATTGTGGTACGATCCCAGGCAATTTACGTAGGCTTCCTTGTGTTTCTTACGATAAGGGAATCTATTCAAAATCATTTGTCCCCCTCCTGTTCCTTCTTTGTATTGCCTACTTCCTATCTGTGGTTTCTGTAGGACTGGAAGAATAGCAATACACCCTTGTAACCTCTGAAGCAAAGCTCCTTCCTGTTAACCAAATCAGAGTAACGCTTGTGTCCCCCCGGCTCACAAGTTCTCTAAAGCCAGTGATGCTGAGTAGGCTTTAACTCAGGGCAGAGTTTGGCCCCTTGAAGCGTTTGCTGAGGCTGGGCACCTTGAGATTTTGTCCTTGGGGAGTTTCTGACGCTACTGTCAGGAGTACAGGCTCTAAGAGCAGTTAGGACGCTGAGCTCTTTGACAGGCGGTGTTTACATCCATGCTGGTGGTGATTCAGGTCCGTGCTGTATTTATGAAAAGTGAGGCTAATGTATTGGCTGGTAGGCCCGGCAGCGCCACGCTTGCGTTCGGTATGGCTGGGCTGCTTAAAGGACGTGCGGGACTCGTGCTAAGGCCTGTTTGCTAGGGCCCACCTTCCCGTTTATTCGAAACCTCACCTGAATTTTCTGCTGCGGGCATGCATGTAAATAAGAATTGCAGGTGAGCCTTGGCTTTGGCAAAGGTTTGGGATCAGGCTTAACCTTCGTTTCCTGTATTACAGTATGAGCGGGTTGGTTACTTAAAAATGAATATAACCAGATTCTAATGGAAAGCAGCGCTGTGGTGCTGACTTGTGTAAACATAAAAATATCTGGCCAATTTCTTTGAGAAGGTGGCGTATAGCACACCGCCCGTGACCACTGCCACGTGATGGCATTTAAAAACTAGAGACTTCAAGTCTTGAGCTGTAAAGCTAATAGAGTGTGCTACTAAAGTCTTCAAATCCTGGTCTCTAAGGAGTTTTAACCATGTTACTTTTTCATAGGGGGAAAAAAAATAGAAAAGGTTGTTGTGCGTGCGTGCTGGGGAATTAGGATTACTGGCAGAAAAAGGGTCCGAAAGAGATTTCTTGTTTTAAAAGAATTAGCGTACAGATCTCTACATGCTAATAATCTGTTTTCAATCACAACGGGTTTGTTTTACATAAACCAGGCTTCTTTGAATCAATTGAATAACGATTTCTTAATTGTATATTTGATGGAGGAATATTTTAAGTTGAATTAGTTTTGTGTAACCAGAAGAGCTTTGAACAAAAGTATGATATTAACGCTTTTAGCTGAAACAAATGGTGGAATTGTATCCATGAGTTCTCAGTGCTGTAAGCGCTGCCTCCAAATTAGCCTTTTTTAGGCTACCCCAGACTTGTTTTGAGCAGCTGAACTTCGCTTCCACCAAGGGTGGTAAGGGGAGGAACACATCTAAAGCCACTCAAACTATTGCAGCTTGTGAGGGGGTCGAATCCTTTTCAAGGTGACCTTGCACTTGTTTTCCTGGGGACCCCCCCTCAGCCCTCCAGGTTCAACTTCAGCATGAAGGAAATCGGCGCATGTGTTTAGTGGGGAAGGCTGTGTTTGGGTTTTTTTTTCACTGCCTGTAACGCAAAACACAGCCCAGCTTGTGACCGCAAGTCAACAGCACGTACAGGCTGCCAGACCGGCGGCAGCTCAACTTTTGAACGGGAGTGCCGGTAACACCGCGCGGCGAGGAGCGCCTCGGAGCCGGGGCCCTCATCATGCCAGGGCGGCGGTGCGTG
>NW_010249144.1:0-4836 GCF_000690775.1 Eurypyga helias | reverse complement strand
ACTTACATACTGAGCATGACATTTTCTGACATGAAATATCCCTTTGGTGAGTTTGGGTCAGCTGTCCTTACTGTGTCCCCTCACAGCTTCTTGTACAGCAGAAGCTGGGAACACAGGCACAGTATCGGAAACTGGAAAAGGCCTTGACTTGGTACAAACATTCATTAGCAACAACTAAAAACTTCAGTACGTTTTCAGTATTCTTCTCAGTACAACCAAAACACAGCTTCATACTAGCTTCTGTGATGAAAATTAACTCTAGCCCAACTAAAACCAGCACATTAACCAGACAGGATTACACGACTTGTTTGTTAGATATAAATATTCTGATTTCACAGGGTATATAGATACACTCTTTGGAACTGTTAATGAAGAGTTACTGGGCACAGTTCGTATGACATAGGTATGGGAAGAAGAGGAATTATGGCACTTGGTTAAAAACCAAGATCTGCATTTAACATACATTACAATGTCCTGTACACAGTATATGTGATCTAGCAAAACGTGGGGTATAACTCCTGACATCCCCTCAAAAATAAAGTTTTGAATGGGTAAGCATTTAGGATACAGGACATTTACACAGCACTACTGGGCTTAATTCAAAATACAATAGGAGAATGCAACTAGCATGTAAAATTTAAAAGGTGATAGAAAAGTTTATAAACACATGAGTATTTGAATTGTGAAATGTGGGGAATAGTCAGAGGGCACAAAAGAGCAGAGTTTGTCAGGGTTTTTTCCAAGACTGGCATGACTCTCCATGGAGAGGAGAGACAGCAAGATGAGACAGGAAGGAAATGGACTCTGTAGAAGTCCCTCCCCTGTGAGTGACTGAAATTCCGAGGGGCTGAGGAAGCAAATTTATAAGCACATGGGAAAGAAATCTATTCTGGGCTACTTAAAAGAGGGGTGCTACTTGTCGCTCATGGTGACACGTCGCTCACGCTGAGCCACAAATCTCTGAGAGGGGACAAACTATCCCAAGAAATACAGCTGCATGTTTGCCCTTTTCTTATGCACTTGCCATTTTCCTTACACATTTGAATGGTCACTTTCAGACATCAAACATTAGGATATCTACCTGATTAAATACGTTTGATCTTTTCCATTTGTTTTGTCAAGGATGAACACTGTGTAAATGGTACACTTCTCCCTTTTGCATATCTCATAAACCTGAAGTACAGTTTTGCAGAAGGTTGCTGGGATGACAAGGTGCTATGAGAGCTGGCATGTCTGTTTTCTTCTAAGGTAAATTATTGTTTGATCCTCTCTAAAAAACACTTATGAGAATTACCACACAGACCAGTCTGAACTCCAGTGACTTCAGAACTACTTGTGTTGAGGCTAAGGCTTGAAAGTGCTTTATAAGTAAGAAAGTGGCTAGAACATGAACTTTTGCTATCCACTACAGGAACAGTAATACCTACTACAGAAATCAGAAAATGTATCTGGCTGGTTCTTCTGTATCGCTCAGATGCTTCTTTTATACCATTGTGTTAAAAGTAAGACTGGGGAGTTCAAAATACTGTTCTTAAAATGCTGGATCATGAAAAGAAAAGAAAAAAGTTATTACATTATAGAACTCTCAGCTTCCTACTTAAATTTTCTGGTATTAACCAGGATTCTTTCCTCTCTTATTCAATGACTGCACTATGCTTTCAATTCTCTTTACATCATCTACAATCTCACAGCGCCAGCTGAGTCATAAATAGGATAATTTACTGAGTTTCTGACAGCAATCTTGTATTTGTACATCAATGAGGCTTGAGAAATGCCCAAACTTTGTATAAGTCCACTGAAGGTATGGTATTTCCTTTGGTGCTAAAGAGGGTATATTTTGAAAACCATTCAAACTGAGTCTTTACCATAGTGTGGAAGGGTATTGAAGGAAGAAATTAGATTAAATCTCACTTAGGATGAATTTTCCAGGTGATAGTTGGGTAACAGGACAATCTTTTTATTTCTTAATTGCATTATTCGACTGAATCATTATTAAGACAAAATGAACATGGAACTTTATGGTGCTATTTTTGCACAATTCAAGCTCTACAATATTTAGTTACCAAATTCTGACCCTGAAGTGAAGCTTTAAGAGAGAAGTTCCTCACAAAATCAAAAAGAACAGAAGTTTCAAGCTCAAGAAATCTGAGACTATTGAAATATTATTGACCTACTACAAAATGTTGTCATAACTTGCCATATAAATGCCTTTCCTGACCTTGTCAGAATCTGTGTTTGGAATATATATAGCAAAACCTTCCTCATAAAATAAATTTTAAAATAACAAAATAAACTTATTTATATTTTCCCCAAACCTTAAGCAATTTTTTTCCCCTAGGTAGAAGTTTAAATTAAAAAGTCATCCTTATGGATGTTTCATTTATTTGTGGGATTTTTTTCATAAGCTGTTTCTCAAGTTTTGGTTTGCCTTTATGTAAGAGAGAAGCAAATCTGAAATCAAGCTGTTTAAGCACTGCACCTTGTCTATAAACTGACTGTTAGTGGGGTTACAGGGATAGCTAGACAGCTATCCGTTTTAGTAAGTGCTATTGTTCCCTATGAGATTAATTCAGAACATAGGACTGACTTGACCCCCTCAGTACTAGGTGATAACAGTGCTGTAGGATTTGCAGGAGAATATAGCAGGCCAAATAAGGAGGTGAACACAGGCTTTTCTCAGTGTTCTGTGAACCTGCGGGTGCACAACCCCAGTTAAATGGTGGTAGGTTACTACACTTTGCAAAGCAGTTGGACATGTTGATATCCCTAATTTGATACCCTTTGCTGAAAGTATGTTATTCACCTTTCCACAATCAATCTTGGTTTATGAAGATAAAATAAATTTTAACTTTAGCAGCGTTTACTTTCATGTAAAAAATCATTTACTTTTATGTAAATGTTTTTCTGGAAAGAAAATTTTCTGGCAGTTATTGTGCTTAGTGTTAATACAGACCCAGAGTGCACTTTGGTAGTGGATCCATTTTCATCTCCATTTACTGGGCTGCTGTTCATGAAGAGTGGGCTTTGTCCAGGTGAACAGATTCCTTTTGAATAAAACCAGATAGTAACATCTAATCAAGAATGTCACTAATGGGAACAAATGGATCAATGAGTGGGCACAATCTTCCAGAATGTACTAGCACACACGTGCTAACAGAAAGTTTTGAAAACATCAGGCTGTCAGCAGTAATACAATTATACAACTGACATAGCTGATGATATTTCAGGAACAGCTTTCTAGTCTGGGGTAAAAAAATATACATTTGTTAGAGAAGGACACAAAGCTGGTATGCTGGTAGTCTTGCCAAAATACATTAATATAATGAAAGATAAAAGTCATCAGACTGATTACTGCATAAGAGACTTCTCTCAGTATGTACAAAGACCTGAAAGTAGTTATGGAACATAGTGCTAATACCTAATACTAATATCACTTGGGTGTTCTAGAAACATTTAAGGAGCATAATGAGGAAATGAATGAAAAATATGTGTATCTAGAGGACGTTTGTGGTGCTGCTGTTTCTCTAATTTATTTGATTTTAATTCTTTAAATAGCTCTTTCTCACTTTCACTTATACTGTGGTCTGCTCCTTTTGGCTAGCAAATTGGATTACAACCTCTGCAACTCAAAAGTACACACTGGCAACTTTTCAGAGACCAGAGGGATACAGCTAATTTGCATGTTCATTTACATCAAATTACTTGAAATTTGCATCAGCTTGGCTTCTTCCTTACTTTGTACTTCTAATAAAAAAGATTTGTTTAAATCAACAATAATTTAACTGCACATGGTTTGTGAATTATTTTATTAGTATATTTATTTCCTTATTATGTTGGACTTCAGTGGTCTAGGAGGGGGATATTTCAGACCAAGTCAGTTCAGAAAAAAGAAAAATATCATCTACACTGGCAGGCTAGAATATCTACATAACATGACAAACTTTTCTCATACAGCAGTATAAGTTTATTTTTACTGTTAGCATATGCTTGATAAATAAATACTGTGACAAAACTGGCTATTTAGAGATATTATTTTGTGTCTTAGAATGTAAAGAAAGGGGTTAAGTGTTGCTCTGTTCTGGGCAGTTCTACACAACAGCAATTCACATTCAGAGTTAATCTGCCTGCTTAAGAAAGATGTCTGAGAACAGGACAACCTCTGCTCTCCTGCAATGCAGCTCATCAAAAGAAAATTTTTTTCCATTCTTTTTACCAATCCTCCTGCAAAGTATCATGATCATGGAATAATCATCTTTTTAATTTGTTGCTTCTAAAGAAGAAAAAGATGTATTGAAGTAAGAATATATTTTAAATGCTTGCTTGTGCCCGTCTGTGTTTGTATGTAATTAGATAGCAAACAATTTTTCATACGATGTTTTTTTCATAGAATAGAATGTATGTTCAGTAGAAGACATTGTTCTCAATGAAATAAATTATTTGTTACAAAGCTAAGAAATTATAAAGCATTCACAAGGAAGAATACATGAAGGGCCCTAAACAGTAGTAATATGTGAGTAATCTTATTCGATGGTTGTGGTTAATGACATAATTTCCAGCATTTTGTGTTATGATTTTATTCTCAGTATTTCAGGCATTTTTACTTATCATTTAACCATTTCTACTGAGATCAGAAGATGACATTAAAGTGTATATATTTTTTTATTGAAGTGCATATACTTTTCAAACACAAATAACTACTGATATGACAGATAAGTGAAAGAGGTGTGAAAATATTTCTGTCACTTTACTATCTGTAATACTTGGAAACACTTGAAATGCAATTATTCAGAACTGGTGTTAGATACTATATGACTTGGGTTGGGGAAATCCCAAGCA
>NW_010249143.1:0-7696 GCF_000690775.1 Eurypyga helias | reverse complement strand
CCAACCCAAACTATTTTATGATTCACACAAACTGTATTTCCTGGGGACCAGACTTTCATGTTTGATTTGTTCTCAAGAGGGACTCCATCCCAGGAGTCTGCTAGCAACCCAGAGCTCCTCTATTTTTCCATCATTCCCCCTTGATTATCAATTTATATTTTATAAATTATTATAGAAGATATAAACATTATGTCCAGGTATTTGTTAATATACTGACACTATAAAATACTTATAAATCATCTAATGTAATTATTTCTAATGAAGAGTAAGCAAATTATTTCCGTTGGATCAGAGGGCCTACCAGAATAAACCGTCCTCACTCACCCATTTCCAGGAGGTAGCATTGTGACAGTGCTTGCTCCAGTCACCATCTACCCTGGAGAGGAGCTTTCCGTGGGCAGGGATTTCTGGAGGCTAGATGGACCTCACCGATGGAAGCCAGCAAAGCGTGACTGCCCTTCATCCCCTGCGAGCTGCAGCACCCCCCTGGCTGCGCAACACCCTCCTGCCAACCCACAGGAGGATTGCATCTGCCTCTCTTTTTCCAGAAAGGTTAACGACAGCAACCATCTAACTCCTCGGGGACACTCTGCTGTTTTAGCTGACACTTGCTGAAGCAGAGAAGGCACAACGGAGCCACTGCAGGTCACGCTGGAACACCTGCCACATCATCATCCTCGGCAGAGGGACCACACTCACCAGCACGGAGGCAGCAAATCCTGTTTGCATTGTAGGAGCTTAAAGTGGGGAAGCTGCCTCCACTGGAAAAGGCTGATGTGGAAAACTGAGCTTAGGCTTTTAATCTATCCTATGTGAAACATTTTAGTGCCCAATACTCTTTTTGCAATCTACTCCCACGTGAATAAAAGGGGTATTTAGCTAGGTGCGCAGAGGTAACATACAACTCCCAATGCTTAAGGAATCAGTTCCATCTAAGATAAATTACCCTCTGTAACAGTCATAGAAGGAAAAAATTTAGGAGTAAACTGCTCCACATCCCACTCCAGCTCTTTTCTCCCAGTGGGATTTGTCTGGACTACACCCAGCAATCACCAGTGCTGCTTACAGATACCGGGGCTTCTCCAGCTGCAGCTGCCCAGTCAGAGGCCTGCACGCAGCAGAACACTGGGCTGGGTCACCTAAAGCAGAAAAACGTGGTTAACTAAAGCACCCATGTGCACAAGGGACACTCTTGTGTCCCTTGCAATTTAACCAAACTGCATCAAGTCAAGAGGCTTCGGCAACAAACCCAACAACTTCCAACTTGCGCTGTGCACCTGCTGCCTATTTTCAGCATGCTGCAAACACTCCAAACCAGCTCACTAACCTGATCTGGGTGTTAGAAAGCCATACAACTACAACCTTCCTCCACCTTCACCCCGAGGCAGAGAAGCAAGGGGCAGGAAGGGTGTGCAACACCCTGATCAGGGCACCGATAGCTGACTGTGCTGCTCCAGGCAGCTGCGCGGTCACCAGAGGGAACAGTGCACTGTAACACAGGAGGGCAAGGAGCAAAGGTAACACCAAACTCCTTAAACAAGCAATGCCACCAAAGCCTCTGCGGCTACAATATCTAAAAGGTGGGTGTCAAGAGGATGGGTCCAGACTCTTCTCAGTGGTGCCCAGCGACAGGACAAGGGGCAACAGGCACAAACTGAAGCACAGTAAATTCCACCTGTACTTGAGGAAAAACTTTACTGAGGGTGCCAGAGCACTGGAAGGGGCTGCCCAGAGAGGCTGCACTCTCCTTCTCTGGAGATACTCAAAGCCTGCCTGCACGTGTTCCTGCGCATCTGCTCTAGATGAACCTGCTGTGGCGGGGGGGGGTGGACGAGACGATCTCCAGAGGTCCCTTCTGACCCTGACCATTCTGTGATTAAATTTTGAGTGCTCAAAGCAGTGAGCTGAGGCAACACACCTCCTGGGAACGCTGCCCAAAAAGGCTCTACTAGATAGGAAACGGCTGATACGATGAATCCAGAAACTGAAGACAACAGCTCTGCTTTGAGTGGGGTGGCTTAGTCAGCCTGTGCTGAAAAACCCTTCCTGTACTGCAGCACGTCAGCCCCATGAAGACATGAAAACCACCTCCTCCTCACCCTGTGAACCCTGGGTCTCGTGCACGCCAGGGAGTAAAGTTCAGATTCTGGATCATGCAACCCCGTGGCTGAAGCGCTCCATCCTAGCATGTCCATTTCTGAATCTCTGCAAGAGCAGCACAACACCCTTTTTTTCATTAAGTCGTGCTACGGGAAACCAAGGTGAGAGCAGCCACGAATTCATCGTAAGGAAGCAGGCTCATGTAGGCCTGACCTCTGCGGGCTGGGCCAGCACATACAGGTTATGTCCTTCCCAGCAGTCCTCTACATGACATCCTTAGGACACCGCACGTAAATAACCTAAAGAACGGAGCAAGTGAAACCACGTGAGTGGAAACTTGGCCCAGAAACCTGAGACACTTATCGCTCTTCCCAGGTTTCCAGGAAAAGGTATTTCCAGAGAAACAGGAAAAAAAACCCCAACAAACCCAAACAAACAAAAAAACCCAAAACCCACAGCAAACCCTAAATGACAACCAGGTGGTGGAAAAGAGCCAACTAGCAGCTACATACAGAAAGGCTGGAGGTTTGGGTGAACAGCAGAGTCCAAGAGGAGGCAATGCACAGAATTCTGCCAGGGCAGATGCTATTAGACTATGCTCTCCCCATTGCGGTGTGCCTTCCCACAGTGCAGCTTAAGGAGTGCTCTGACTGTAACATTGTTGTGCAGGTGCCCACACTGCCCAAGCTGGTATTTTAAGCTGAATCACATAAGCACAGCAATAGTTTTGCACCACTGCGTCCAAATAGCTGGAGAACCCAAAAATGCTGGCATGCATCAGGGACCCCAGCACAGCAGTTTAACTGAACGAGTTTCTTGGAAAAATAAACAGCAGTGGCTAACTCAACACAAAATTCTGTTAAGATTGACATTTTACCTGTGGCTATGTCTTTCAGTCACCCAGTGTCCAACGCTTTCTCCTACAAACCTCAAAACACAGACAAGGGTGGGTGTGGGAAGCCTGCCGTAACTGCAAGCTCACGCTGCCCTCGTTACAGCATTCATCCCTTCCCAAGATGTATTCTCTCCAGAGATATTTTTTGTGGGCTTTTGATTTCTGAAGTTCGTGACCTTTCAAAAAAAATTCCCTGCTGCTCCCCTTTTATTTTTTGAAGGAGTAGAAGCCGGTACAATGCTTGAGGATTTGTCAGCTCACAGACTACCTGTGTGGCACAGACACGCACACCAGAATGGGATCAGTTACCGGCTCAGGTTGACCACTACACAGTAGGCCTTTCCATGGCAGGGGGGTTGAACTGGATGATCTTTAAGATCCCTTCCAACCCAAACCGTTCTGATTCTAGGATCAGCAGCAGCTGAGTGAGGCCCACACCTCCCATAACCTCCACGCCACGCTGCTTTATGCAATACAGGGTTTACCGAGTTTTGGTCTGACCAGTACAGCCCAAGCGTTTCCCTGTTCCACCCGGAAGCATGCAGGTGCACCCGCTGCACGTATCCAAGCTACAACGCAGGCGACAGGACTCACACTCAGCCCTGGAGCCCACGTGAGTCACGGCAGCATGCCGGTCCCCAGCGACCCCTGGGTGGGGTAGGCCAATATACAGCACAGCACTGCCATCCGCCAGACAGCCTGCAGGGGTTACAAGGACCAAGCACAGCCAGTATTTTAAAATCAGGAAGTAACATTCGATGAAAACTGAAGCTGTTTAGGTGGTTCTGCACAGCTGTGTATATGCTCTCAAGAGAAGCAGTATCTGCTAACAACCCTGGGGTTTTCAGGGGTTATCTTGGGCCATGCCACCTTAAGAGAGGTCCCTATGCAGCAAAAACCTGCGGAACTACTCAACTTTTGAGCCTCCTCTCTTCAGGAAGCTTTTTCTGTGCCTTCCTAAAGGAGAGCTTCCCACAACTGGAGCCTCTACTACCTGCAGTTTTCCCAAGGCCCGTCACAGACTAGCACTTTTAAGTCCCCAACTCTGATCCCCTTCTCCGGTATCTACAGTGAACATCATTTCCTGTCTCAACATTCACTGAGCTCTCATTTAAACTCATGTGAATTAGGAATTGTGGAATGAACTGAGTTTTTCCCTACTCAAGTGAGTTCTTTCCGACACCCGTTCTTACGAGTGGCCTGCACACCCTTTCCAGCTGCTGCCATGTTTCAGTCGAGGCACGTGTCCATGCTACCTGAAGAGGTTCTTGACTGCTCTTGGAGCACTCTTCTTGTGCTGAAAGACACAAAAAGTTAACACTTGGTAATTAGTCGCAAGAATTATTTTCAGAGAGGTTTTACGAACTTTCTGAACTATGCAAGAATGTTAGGTTCTGCCAGAAATTGGTTTAACAATTACTGCCTCTACACAATTTCATTGAGAACACTCAAAAAGGCACAGAGCACCCTTTCACTCTTACCTGTTTCTTTCCCTGTTTAAGAACAAAGTAGACAAAGCAGTGTATTTTTCTCTGTTATCATTAAGATACTTGGAAACCATACTGTGATAATGAAGTACTTACCTACTCCACCCAGCGGAATTCAGTCTCTCACCTTTCACCTCTGGTAACTCTTTGGGAAATAGCTCCATGGGAGACAGTTACAAAGACCTTCATAGCAGGTTGTTCAGGCTCCAGCAGCTGAGCAGTAACTTCCATGTGAAGGGGTTTACACCCTTCCCCCACAGGCTCTGAAGTAAATGGTTGGTGAGTGACACCTCCCTCCTCCAAGGGGACTGTGGACAACTAAGCTTTGTAGCTGCGATAATTAAGAAAATGGAATTTTACCCAAAACTTACGTGCCAAGACTACCATAGATTATATCGACCACCCTTAGAAACCACATTCCACTCCCATGCGCATCTTTTCATCCAGCTCATTTGCAGACCAGGCATTATCTAAGACCTGACAACTTGCAAGCGCAGTGACAATGCCAGCGTCCCAGCAGCTCTCCATGCTGCGCTGACATGAACTGCTGACACCACGACAGCAGAGCATCAGACACCTTGGAAATTACATTACCACCTAACGTATCTGTACACTTCATCGGCATCAATTTGTGTGTTGCTCATGCAGACTGTAGAGCTGGTTTGGGTACAGTATCCAGTGAAGGCTCAATCTGAGCATCAAAATGCCTGGTTTTCATTAAGAACAGTAACTTGTCAGAATGAAAGGCGAGGTACAAAGCCAGGTTTCTACGTATGAACTTCGACAAATCTTCTCTGAGCAAAAGCATCGCACATATCTACTTATCCTCATCTTCCACATCCCTCCCGCAGGGGTCTTCCAACCGCTTCTCCTGATCTTCAGGACACTGCGGGGTTGCTTACCCAAGTACACTGTGACCAAAACCCATAAGTAACAGAGACAACCTGTAGTTTCTGCAGTGTAGCCTGTCAGCACAGTAGTCTAAGTACAGATAAACGTTTCAGCTTCATAGGCTCAGGGCCACACAGACACAGGAATAACTCTTCATTAACAGTATCAAACCAGAGTATACCCATGTGGTTAAGACATGACAAAGGCTTTCAATTCCATCGTCACCTTAAGTCTTTTCACATGAAACACCATGACAATTATTTCTGCAATAGGACTGTAAAGGTTCAGGTGGATCTTGACCTGCTGGGTCAGAAGAGACCTGGTCATCAGCGCTTTCAGGTGAACAGAGTATCCAAGTTTGAGACACGTAACACAAGCGGCATCATTAACACCTCTGACAGGTTGTGATCAGCGAGTAAGATCCATGCACTGACAAGTATCATACACCCTCAAACGGATGAAAATGAACTATACACACAGAAAACTCTTTTACTTGTCTCTTGCATCAGGCAACCGTTTGGGTCGTTTCTGAAGTCAACTCCTTTTTTCTACATTTCAGTGCCATTGCAACTCTTAGCTGAGACAGAGGCATCTGTGTCTTCAGATAAACACGGATAAACAAAGAAATAAAAGTCATCTGTAAAACAGGAGCATCCTTCTCACCTCCCCAGAGCAGCAGCACTGACAAAAGGGTGAAGGGCACAAAGAGGGAATCAACACAGGTGAAACCAACCATTTCTAAACCAGTTTAACTAACCAAGCGTACCATCGGCATTTATCTTGGATGATTTCACACGTTTTCTGCCAGCTTTCTACAAGAGACAAGCAAGCACCCCCCAGTTATCCCACTGCAATACTTACCATCTTTACTTGGTATTAGCTGCAGAGATACAAGCTTAGGCTTGAAGTCTACAGTAGGCAACTGTTATAACAGAAAACATCGTGCCACAGCCCATTTTTTCACCCACCACTCCCCTAACCCAAAGGTATCTGCACAGAGAAGAATCAGAAGTAGAAAAGAATAAAGAGGGTGGTACTTGTAATTCAGAATTCTTCAGATGTAACTACTACTGAAAGCTGTAGCAGCAATGCAGCATTACACCCACTCCACTCCTTTTCTTCAGGGACATGCTGGGGGACGGAGTGCAGGGAGAAGCACCTCCTGTCCCAGGACACGGGGTGTTTTACAGGAAGGCAAGCAACTGGTTCAGATTCTGTAACTGGAGGGAGCTGTACTGAAAGAGATGTAATATCAACAAGTCGTGAAAGGTGCAAGGTTCACATTAAGTAACTGCCTCACAGATCATCTCATGACACCCTTCCTCCATCACTCAAGTGTATTCTGGGATAAACAGCCTACTATGCCCGTGCAGCCACCGTGAGGCAACATCCTGAGCAAATGCATTGTACTTACCTCCAGGAGGAGCCAAAGTACGAAACAAAAACTGTAACCCCATTTTTCCTGAGCTACACCACCACTGGATGTTAGCCAAGATTCCACCAAGCCTGTGAAACTCTCCACAATGCTCTTCAATGGAGTATCTTCTTGAAGTAATAAAGCACTTTATTTCACAGGAATCAGCTGTAACTAGAAGAGGTGTTATTTCACAAATCATGAAATAATTTGGGTGTCCTCCCTCCCAGTTCTGATCAACGATCTTCCACATTTAATTTCAGGGAACTCCAGTCCTCTCAGGCTTAACAGAGACTTAATTAATCTCCCACTTGGTGAATGGATCATTCTCATTCCCTGACACAGAGACTAGCACAAGCAGGGATGACATTCAGCACAGAAAAGCCTACAACATGCTGCTCAAAACCTCCTACAAGCCAGCCAGAAGGTATGCTTAACCTCAGAGAGCACCTAGTCAGCTGGCTAAGGCATGCCAACATCAGAAAGCAGGCGCAGGTAAGAAAACAGGGAAGCATGTTAGCTTGGCTGCTCCCATAACACACTGAGTGCTCTTACACCATCTCATCCATCCTCTCAACCCTTCCAAGACTGATTTGCATTTCTATGGACATAGTGTGGCCAGCTGCCCTCAGGAGGGAGCAAAGCTCCTCCTACTGGGCACTCTCTCATATCTGACAGCCAAAGACTATTAGAGCAGTTATCAGACAGAAGCCACAACCCTTAAAATAGCCCCAAATCAACCAGCACAGGCTGTCACTCAATGTGTGACAAGAGCACGTCCCAGCCTGCTGCCTGCCCAGGACCTCCCCCACCAAGGCCAGCTCAAGACTTCAGGCCTGCTCTTTACATCAGTCCACGCTTTGTCCCAGGCGAGGCCCAAAGCCCTCGGCACCTACAGCCCGCCACAGG
>NW_010249142.1:0-3157 GCF_000690775.1 Eurypyga helias | reverse complement strand
CGGTGTAGGCGCAGAAGGGCTCGGTGGCATGGCGCCCACAGGCCGTCTCCGTCCGCAGTGCCCGTCCATGTGCCAGGTTGCCCATCCGGGGGTTGCAGGCCTTCTCACAGGGGCTGCCTGCTCCTGCCACACTGACCAGACCTGTAAGGTAGAGAGCAGGGGGCTGAAGCTGGCTCTGGAGGTGGGTGCACCCCAGGCCGTCCGGAGCAGGTGTGCCCCACAGTGTGCTTTTCAGGGACACTGGCTCTGCTGAGACCATGTGCCACCGGTGCCCACCGAGACTGAAGGGGCCAAGGGAGAGTGTGGCACTGCTGCTCAGCTCTCCCTTCCGTGGAGCTCAGCATGTCTGAAACAGCAAAACAAACCGAAAAACCCTCAGGGCCTCCCTGCATTTGGAAAAATCCCTATGCAGAGCTGCAGAGCAGAGCAGACAGCATGGGAAGAAGGAGACCTCCAACTTGCCTTCCCACCCCAAGGGACCCAGAGCAGAGCTGAGGCTTCAGGGCAGTGACCCTGGCAATGCCACCCCTGCCCCAAGGCCTCCAAGGGGATCCAGGTTGTCCTGGGGAAGGGGAGAAAGGCACAAGAAAGGCACAAGAAAGGCAGGCTGCCGGTGACACCGGGGCAGCCAAGGCAGTATGCCAACGGGAGGCTGAGAGACAGCTGCAGGGGACAGCATTGCTGCACCCCGGCTTAGCATGCAGCAGATTGGGTATTGGGGGCACAAAACTGGATAGTAGTATCTCCTGGTAGAAATAGCTCCTGCCACCGATGACCTCAAATCTTCACCCTCCTTCCCACCCCTCCATCCCTACCCCAAATCACCCTGCAGTCCCAAACTACTGCTGAGGTCAGGGTTGAATTGAAGCACTGGTTAAGTTTTGGAAGCCTGTCACTGATGTGTGTAAAGGGGAAAAAAAAAAACCAACTTCAGTTGAAATGATGCTGGCAAGCTGCCCCGCAGCTGAGGCTCTGTGGTTTTTGTTCACGTTTCTCTGGAAGCCTTGTCGATTTAAAAATCCACAGTTAAAGTGTCAAAGAAAAATAAAATCACCATGGGGTTTGATGTGAAACCATTTGCTAAGTAACCCTCCTGGTGCAGGAGTGTTTGATTAGGGGCTCTCCACCTCTTTATTAAGAAATGTAACAGTAGGTCAAGGCTGTATTTGATGACCCATAATTGTTTAACATTAAAAAAAAAAAAAAAAAAAAGCTGTGATGACTTGGATGTGGGCAGGCCAAACTATCTGAGGTGCATAATGTCTTCTTTATCACCGGGCCAGTCATCCACAGTCAGCTTTGTGCACCAATTACTATGGCTTCTTCGTGGCATTTTTGTTATGTCCAAAGGTCGTTTCAGTTTAGCATCCAACAAACCCTTTATTTGGGGTTTATTCAGCTTTTGTCTACAGTGTCATACTTGCAATTAAGCTATATTATGCTCTAGCAGAGACTAAGCCTTCAGAGCCTGACAGCATTCCTCGCTCCTGCTCCTTAAGACAAAACACCTTGGAAGCAAAACATTTCTACCACCAAAGGTCTGTACGGGTTTTCTATACTGATCATTCAGAACAGATGTGGACTACTGCTTGTTATTCACCCATTACAAAGCATTTCTGAATCCTGCCTCTGGATTTCATCAGGTAAACAGTCTTGGGAAATTTTCAGTGAACAAGAAATGCTCAGTCAAGTTAGCTTCCTACAGTAAAAATGTGCTGAGATGATCTGTATTAACAGTGCAGAATACATTTACTCTAGAAAAGTAAACAAACACAACTGTAAAAAGTAATGTGATAAAACACAACTGTAAAAGTAATGTGATATCACTTACATCTCCTGAACATCCTTTTCAAAGCACTGTATAAACATTAACTAACCTCCGCAGCTCTCCTGAGGGGTAGGTAAGTAAGTGCCATTATCATATTATCAGCTAGGCTTGCCACAAGTTGGCCTGATTTATGTCTTTGGCTGCTTTCCTGGATTCTTTGGCTACGTGTAACACAGCGCAGTCGGCCGCTAAACAGAGAGATGAGCATTTACTGCGGTTCCCTCAGCTGCGGGATTGCAAAGCAGATTTGGGAGGAGGTAAATAGAGCAGGGCTCGGTCAGCACCCCGAGACAGGTCGAGATTATTGTTTGCGTTCATCGAGTCCTTCTGTTTTTTGCACACCAGTGATTTCAGCCCCTGGGGAGGCAGCAGTAGAGGACCTCGTCAGTGGGAGGTCTCTGGCGACTGCGGCGGTGGCAGGGCTCGGAGATGGCAGGGCTCAGCAAACTCTCCCCGGGACGGCCAGAAGAAGCTGGCTACCAAATTCCCATGCGAGATCCTGGGAACTGAGGGTATTCAACTGCTCCCAGCAGCATATTCCTACTCCTGGTATGCTCCTGCCCTGGTCACGCACTGTTACCGAGTGCAGCTGTCTTCAGGAGAGGCACAGAGGGTCCTTTCCTCACCTGGAGCCAGACTTGGGGCGAGGGATCTTGGCTTCAGTAGGATTTGAGAAACGCTGCTGGCAGGCAGACCCCACTTCCCGTCCCAGGGGCGGGAAGGGGGGAGAGGAAACCCCCTCTGAAAGGGTGTTTGTTTGCACTCGAATCGGAAAGAGTCGCATGACGGATGCAGAGCCCTGCATGTTATGGAAAGTGACAGCTTTCTAGCGTAATGCTGGCTGCCACAGGAATTCGGTTAGAGGATAAATGAGAGCATAAAGATTTCCACGCCATCAGCCCCAAGCTCATGACGGCTCTGCCACAGCCCTGGAAAAGGGTGCTTTTCCTTCCTCGCACTTAGCGAATCTGCCCAAGCAACACTCCCCCTCCACACACCGCACACGCCACCGCACTGGGAGCTTCGGGAATGAGTAAGAGCACGCAGCGAATACCATGACTCACCTGTAAAACATCCATGGAAAATCATATGCTTCCTGCTTAAGCATTTTAGCAACACTTGCCTTGTGATGTTCCGCTTATATTTGTGCCTGATTAAAAGTTTGTTTCCCATCTAGGGTTTTTTCTCCTTTTTAAAGAAGAAACCCGGCACTCGGCTGGCGACCGGCCGCGGAAGCGTTATGCAAACTGTTTATGCCCAGCTGTCCCCCGCTGCGGGCCGATGGCAGCGCCAAGTGTTGGTGCCGCGGGAAGGGGCTTTGAAGACCCT
>NW_010249141.1:0-10174 GCF_000690775.1 Eurypyga helias | reverse complement strand
AATATATTTTCTTTCTTAACATTTTTTCCCTCTTCGTTTTCTTTTAATTCATTTTCTTTTTCACCTTTTCCTTGGTTTTGTAATGTATCTCTTTACAGATGGTTTATGAGGTTAAGTGAAAAATGAAATACGACAGAAGACTGTCTTCATACACTTTCCTTTAGAGTTACTTTAATTCTTACCTTGTTGACATTTTATTCTGACATATAGATGTGTGGATTTTCCATGGATATGAATTTAATAAATCTTTATAGTTTAGATTATGTAGCTATCACAAATTAATGAAAAATAGTTTAAAAAATACACATAATTTCATACATATAAAAATGCATGATTCACTGGATCATTCACAATCTGGTGGCATTTTCACTATCTTCATCTACATTTTAGATAGGTAGTAAGCAGATGACTCAGTCAGAACTGATTCATGAATTTAAAACATGAAATAAAGGAGTTATGAGGGTTAAAAACTAAGAAAAACATACAGCTAAAGTTCTTTTACCTGGCACAGATACACCATATACATTTGCTTCTTGTATGAAGTCCAGCATTACAATTACATCAGAAACTTCTGTAGTTGCAACATTCTCCCCTTTCCATCTAAAACATAAAAAAAAAAAGTCCCATGGACTATTCACTTTAAAAAAAAATATTAACTTTAGTAGGAGCTGCATTCATTTCAGACTAACACCTCAAATTTGTTCCCACTTCTCATGGTGGTATATTGGTCTGATCACCAGAAGACAACGCTTGCAATTCAAATGTTACTGGATATTAGCTATCACTATAAAGCACAAGGAAAGCTTATGATGAGATACGTTTTTCAAAATTTTGACATATATCTAAACATATCAAATGTGACTAGTCTTTACTATCTGATATATTTCTCCCCACTTCAGTATCCAGCTTCCTCACTCACAGCAAAACCAGTTACTCTGTTTATTGGAAAGACCATTTAAAAAACTGTGATTCCTACAAAACATTCTGTAAATGAGCTATCTAGCTCCTTGGGAACACTTCTTACAAAATTAAACCCTATCATTCACTTCAAGGTCATTATAATCTATATTACAATAATAATAATCTAAACACGTCTGGTGGAAAACAAATAGAACAGTATTATTCCATTCTGCATGTCCATGTTTTTTAATGAAGAAATGAGAAAAGAAACAATGATTATACCTGAAGGTATCTCCAATCCTGTCCCAGAAATAAAGAAAATTCTCATGGTCTTGAACCATTAGATCTCCAGTATTAAAATAAAGGTCTCCCTTCTTAAATACCTCACAGAGTAATTTCTTTTCTGTGTGTCTCTTATTGCCAGCATAACCAAAGAAGGGGTTCTTCGCATTAACTTTGGAAATGAGAAGACCAGCCTCACCTATACAGAGAAGTCAAAAGAATGTAAACCTAAGGTATCATTGCACATTTCCTGTACTTTGCATTAATATTGATTTGGTACATATGATTTTACAAGACCAGGAACCAATTTTGGCAGGATTCAGTACATAATAGCCAATTAAAAAAAAAAACTTACCTATTTGTACTGCCTTACAATTCCTGTGGCCTCCTCTACATGCAAAGTGACCATGAAGACAAAATACAATATTGTCCATTCAAATTCCCAGTCTTTTGTATTTCTTCCTGATGACTCATCAAACAGTTTTCTCCCAGAACTGCCACTTACCAACTGTGAGCTCACTAGCAGGTTTACTATCCTCTCAAACTGCACACTTCAAGTGAGCATTATGTCCCACTCCCCGCACCTTACTTAATTTCCAGTGATGAGTCTCAACTTCAGCAGTTTCCCACTGAAAAATTAGTGTTACTAAGAAAGCAGGTGGTCAACCCAGGTATTAAATCCCTATGAAGTCTCCTTTCGGAAGATCTGAGAACACTTCTTAAGAATTTTCATTAATGTGATATAGCCTCACTTCTTTTTAGAGTAAATACAGAAGTTTTAATTTTTTTTTCTCAAAAATAGGAAGAGATGAAGATAGGATTATCCTGTTATGCACGTTGAGTATCAGGGTGTTAGTTTGCTGAAAGTGGAATAGTATGTAGAACTCCTAACATTTTTGGAAACACACTCTGAACAATAAAGCTTAAGAGTTACATTACTTTTTATCAGAGATAAGAATTATAAATATGAAAACATATAAAAATAAAAATGTGTCCAACAGTATGCACAATTTCTAATTTAAGATTGCTTCCTCATACAAGAGCTGTGCTTTCTTCCCATGTATTGATAGTGGTTAAGGTGAAAGCATTTAGTTCACTGGTAGTGTCACTGCCATGATGCTCTGAAGATACAGGGCATGGCTAAGACAAAGTCTATACATAGAGATAGTACTTTTTATTAGACTGAGAGTTATAATTTAAAAAAACTAGACCTGGTGTCTAATTAGAACATATGTTCCCTTCACAGGCCAGTCTGACATCCCTACAAATAATTACCTATAACATTTCACATTTTGGGGACTGTATTTTCCTGAAAGTGCCCATTAAGATTAAGACCTTTTAGAAAATCACTTGACTCCTTTGAAAAATCTGCTGAAAAGTTTCCAGGTATTAATTACAACTTCCTACCAGACAACCAACAATGTTAAGTGTCTGATAAACACTTTGAAAATTGGTATGATCAAGAGATACCAGATATTTGACAAATACTCTGAAGACAGTTATAATCAAACAACCTTTTTAAAAATAATTCTAGACTTAATCAACTCAGTCAGGAACACTTACTCTCTCACCAAAATTGTTTTGCTCTAATGCACCAGTCTTTCTTGTAGATCTCTTAGGCAACCTTCTCACTATGTGAATCTCCTTTAAAAGACACAGATGTTATTATATACATATTCAGAGATAAAAAGAATTTTTGAATGTTGCTATTCTGGGAATATATCCAAGGGTCTCCTACATTCTGGTGTCAGCACTGGTATGTTTAATAATGTCGTATCTTAGATCAAAAATTATATTTCTTTTGTCTGAGCAAAGAGTAATAGTTGGTGTTGGCATAGTACAGCAACACAATAGTAAGGCTCTTTAAAAAATTATCTGGTGTACTTATATTACAATCAGAAGACTGTTATATCCTATTAAAATACATGCTTACCTTTCTTAACTTTTTCACACCAACCATGCTTATTTCTAATTGGTTCATCTTTTTGGAAATCATACTTGATTAAATCAAACGGGAAAAAAAGCTAAAAAAGGGAAAAAGGATCATGAGTTATACATCTACATGGTGACATCTGGTGGCAGCAAATATAAGTAAGGAAACCTTTAGTCCAGTCTTGCTCATCTAAAATCAGAACGTAATTTCGATTAAAACTGAAAACACTGTATGTAGATTTACACCATTTCCTGGAGGTCAGCAACATCAAAACATTTTTATAAACTTGTAACAGTCAAAAATACTTAGTGAACACATAGATCTGTAATTCTGTTTATTTTCTTAGAAATAAGTTATGGGGTCCACTTGTCAGTGGAAGTCCCTACATAAGTCAGGATAATACAAACATATCTGGAATTTAACTGATATGTAATGGTCATGGCTGATGTGAAAAGAGTTCTTGGGGTTATTTGGCACCTGAAACAACCGCCAAAGGCCTAAATCTCCTTAAAAAGAGAAACCTGCTTCCTGTTGAGCTTTACAGAGTCACAGAATCACTAAGGTTGGAAAAGACCTATAAGATCACCCAGTCCAACCATCAACCCAACACTACCATACCCACTAGACCATGTCCTCAAGCCCCATTTCTGCACGTTCCTTGAACACCGCCAGGGATGGTGACTCCACCGCTTCCCTGGGCAGCCTGTTCCAATGGCTGACCACTCTTTCACTACGGAAGTTTTTCCTAATTCCCCTGACACAACTTGAGACCATTCCCTCTTGTCCTGTCAGCAGTTACCCAGAGATCAGACCAGCACCTGCCTCCCTACAGCCTCCTTTCATGTAGCTGTAGAGCGATCAGGTCTCCCCTCAGCCTCCTCTTCTTCAGGCTGAACAACCCCAGCTCCCTCATCCGCTCCTCACAAGACTTGTTCTCCAGGCCCTTCACCAGCTTTGTCGCCCTGCTCTGGGCACACTCCAGCATCTCTGTGTCCTTCTTGGAGTGAGGGGCCCAAAACTGAACACAGGACTCAAGGTGCGGCCTCACCAGTGTGGAGTACAGCAGCACAATCACTTCCCTACTCCTGCTGACCACACTGTTCCTGATATAGGCCAGGATGCTGTTGGATGCTGTTTAGTCTTGCTTAGCCTCAGTTCGTCCCTCAAATTTTCTCAGGCTGGTGTAAGATGAAGGAGAGGACAAGATACTCATCAACACTAGAAACTGCAATACTATTTTCCTCCAATATACAGGGTCTGACTCTTATTTTGCTTTCTTTTTCTAACATAATATAAATCCAAATGAAACATCTGAGAGACACTGATGAATATCATATGTCTGATATTACAGGGACCACTGTGTTTGCAGTTATTATCCTAAGGCTTCAGTTCGCCCAGTTTGGGATTCTGACTTCCCTTTTCCTAAGGTGTATCAGCAGTCTATTTAACAACTAAACAAACTCAGGATATACTATTATCTTCTCCTGGAGAAAATTTGGAAAGCAGAGAAAAGAATTTTAAAAAAACCCATATGAATATATACCTCACTTTTTACAATCAAAAAATGCAATGTAATTTAAGGATGGTGTTATGAAAGTGACTGAAGTAAAGGGGAGGATGCTAAAACATTAACTCCTTTGCTTTTCTGCAACTAATTTGGATGAAGATTTGTATAATTTTTTTCTCCTAAACTGAAAAGTTGCTGTAGCTATATCACATCATTTTCTCCTCAAGGAAGTCTGAATAAGTAGCAACTAGAAGCAAATATCAAGTACATAATTTCAGCCTCATATGGACAAACTTCTTTCACTAAGTATTTTCAGTGTTCACCACTGAGCTTTCCTTCTAATTTAAGTCTGAATCAAAAAGGTTTTTTTAACAGTTGATCAAAGGAACAAGGTCATAGTGTGCAAAATAAACTCATGATCCAAAAATTGGATATATTTTGAATAAAGTGGTGTGCTTTTTTTTTTTAACTTTCTCTGTAACTGAAGAATATAGCATTTACTAAAGTCAAGAATCTGAGAGTCAAAAAGATCACCTTAATTAGAAAATAATCATATTACTCTCGATGAACAGCTTCGGAGCTATTAATAATAAACAAAAGTATTTTTTTCTATGTTTCTATTCTTTTGGCTGTCTACATTTAATTGATGTTCTTTTCCACTTAACCTTTTTGCACTGATATTTATTAGTTTAATAGGCTTCATATGATGACCAAATGCAATTAATAATATAAATAATAAGACTGAAATAGCATAAAATTAAATGTGATTCTACTAATTAAATGCTATTTGTGTTTGATTAGAACAGAAATGTTCAATTCCAGTTTTGTCTGTTCATTCCTTCAGAGCTCAATAGCTGTATCTTGTCAACATACTAGTCTGTATGATGCATTATTTTAAGTTGTTATAAATACTCAGAAACTTTAATTTACTACCTGAGATAATCTAAAAACAATTGAGACTTTTACTATTTATATTGCTGCACACATCTTCTAGTGTCTGCACCTTTAGAGTATTAACTATGCCAAGTCCAGTTTGCTTTTTGAAGGAATAGCCATGCAAACACATAATTAAAAGAGGAAAATACCACATGTTGCATTAGACATGCATAATGAAGTTATGACAATATGCATTCTGTTAAAAAAGTTGTCTCTGTGCAATAGCTTTCTTATTACATTAAATACCAGAAAATGAAAGCTTCAGAGCAAAACATGTAGCCTGGGTCCAGTCCTATATTTGTTTTATCTCATTATTCAAAACTCACTGGAAAATTGGGTCTGAACTGTTGAAGGATTAGCATATTATTTTCACAGAGTACTGCATACAGCATTCATCATTTTAATCTACATTTTACTCCCTAAAGCTCCACATAAATGTACCAAATAAAAAGCATCATTTATCTGGCTAAAACTTAAAATGAGTTCAACTGCAACATTATTGCCTGTTACTATACTGCTTTGATGTTATTTAATAACAGCATCCCGTCAATCCCCCTTTTTTAAATTGACTGGAAATATGTGAGTTTAAATATTGTTTTGAAAATAGTTTTGGAATTCCTAAAGTTTCAATTTATAGTGAATGCTCACAGAACCTTCATCAGAGAATGAAGACCACAAGCTATTGCTTTTTATGTAGTTATTTATTTTTGATATGGGATATTGTTGAATTCTCTAGGGGATTTTTATTTTTTTTAAAGCATTATATTTACTACATTTAGTTCAAAGCATCTTAAAAAATTAAGTTTAGGAAAAAAATCTGTAGCATAGTATAATCATATCTTGCACATGTTTTAAAAATAGACTTGTAATGTCTTATTTATGCTCTAAAGAGTAGATGATTAGGTCCTCCCCTTTAACCAAAGTAAAAAAAAATCTAAGAAAACAAACTTTTAAATCTATGCTTGATATTAACTTGATCACCATGTATTATAATAAAATACCTTGGGATACACTTGGAGGGTCTTTTAGCTCAAAACTTGTCAAAAGAGCAGAAACATACTAATTTTCATTAAACAATGAATTTAAGAGCTTCCATTGCTCAGATTAACAGATGCCAATGTTCTTCCTGTGAATACAATTTTCCAGGGTCTTAAGATTTGCTTAAACTTAACTTTGTTTAGTTTTAAACTGAGAAGTATCTCTTCTGCCACTTAAGTTCTATGTATGAAAAATTCTTCTGTGTTGCTGTGTGAAAGAAAAAATATTTTATATCCTGAAATGATTTATAGTTTGCTATAAAATTACAATGCTTCTCAGCTCGAAGCTGATTTTGATCAAGTTTTGAGTAAGAGATTTAGATTCCTGAAGTAGTTGGAATAATTATGTTTAAAATAAAGAAAACAAAAAAATTTGTAAGTAAAGTTTGGAATATTTTTTTTACATGCTGTTGTTTCAGGTATACTTGCCATGAGTTATTTTTAGCCCTTCTTACAAGCTTCCTTGGATCTCATTAGTCCAACTCTCCCATTGCTTGTTCTCTGCCATAAACTCAGATTTTATTTCAGTGTAAGAATGAGATTTATGTATAGATTTGATAGACTTGACTGAGAGTCTTACAGATTTTTCCCATATTACATTTATATAAATTCACACATAATGTGTCATATATCATGAAATTAATCATTAATGTTAACTACATATATGTGTCACATGTAAATATAAAGCAGTAATTTATTGAATTGCTGTGTTAATCTGTATACTACCTTCTTTGTAAAATATTTTGTTTTACCAGATAAAAAGCTATTCAGAGGCTTCTACTTTTTATTGACATTATATGAACATCCTTACTGAAGGATTTATTCATACACCACAATGATGTTTTAAAGTACATGGAACCCTCTTATATAAAAAGTATAGTGTCAAAATAAGAGCAAAGAAGAGCACTGTTTGTGCTAACATCTCACAAACATTGAATTCTTAGAAGTCTGGCAATGGTTATAACATTCATCTGTTTCTTCCTATTAATGTGTGTCTTCCAAATTATTTATGAAAGTAAATGTGTTATGTAGTACATTAATATTTATCACAACTATTTGTTACTGACAGAAAAGTTACTTTGTTTATTCTGAGAGCTCAATTTGTCTTTTATAGCTGTGATTTTCGACTTTCATCTTTAGAAACTGTGCCACTGACACTACCTACAACAGAAATGCCTTCCCATTTCTTTTCCTTTTTCCATGGTAGAAATATTATACATTGAACCTACCTGCTATTATTCCCACTATACTCTCAGTATCTGTATGTATGGACTTTTACACTGCATTTACTTCATTCCAATTGTGCAGTTATGCCAGTACAAAGAGAGTAAGTTTCTGCCTTCTTCTTTACCACATATATGAACACACAAGCCTTTTTTTCCCTTTCTCTGTTCTCCTTCTTTCTATTCTATTTCTACTAGTGAATCCCTAGAGAGCGTCTAAGGGTGTTTCCTCATATCATCCCATGTGTCAAGAGAATAATTTTTCAGAAGTTGCTGTAGCATTTCTTTGAAGAACCAAAAAAATAATTAGGAACTGGATGGCTGAGCTTTGTCTATGCCATTCTGTGCTTTGCAGCAGGAGACAGTATCCCTTTCCAACTTCAGATCATACATGGGTCAGCAAATCAGACATGAAGCTCCTCTCCTTTATATATCTGCTCAATGACCAGTGCATGTCATTCAGACTGAAGTAAAACAAACACAACAGCTACATCTCGGAATGCATTGTTTAATAATTTGTAACTTATAAAATGTATCTAAAAAACCTTTAATAAAAACCTGAAATAAGTAAAAATGAACTTATCTATGGCATTAAAATAAAGTTAGTTTGTGTCACAATACTCACAGATTGCACAGTAATCAAAACCACATATAATAGGCACTTAAACTTGTGTTTAAATATGTAGTTAAAAAAAAAAAAAGTATGTCTCACAATATTTTCAACTACAGAAATAACTGATGATTTACTGTACACTTATTTCTAGGGAAAAGAAAGTATTGAAAGAGACAGAATAAAATTGATTTCAAGCCAAGCCAAATGGAATTAATGGCTTTGTGTGCTCCATAAAATATCTAATGGTCTTTCCATACTCATACTGAGTAAGCAATAGTATATAAATTACAGAAAAAATATCTAGTGAGATCAAGTATTCAGATACAACTTCATTTACTTTTTTAATTGCAGTTTGCATGAGCTATTTTTTTTCCTATCTGCAATGACTAACTCAGATCATAAGTCCAATCATTAAACAGGAAAAATTAGCATATTACATGTGGGAAAAAACTCAAAATACTAATCTCCTTTTGAAAAACACAGTGTATATTATTGACATATGAAGTGTCACTATTAATACATACAAAACCCCCACACTAATTGATTACAAATACAGGCAGGTAATAATGTAATTTCAAGTCTCATCCTTTACCTGCTACAACATTTACATGGTATTTCCGAAAAATTAATTAGTTATGACAAAACTCTGTTAAAAGTTCTGAAATACTGAAAACAATGTTACTCAGGTTTGGAACAAATCTAAAATTTCATAAAATAAAAAAAAAAAAAAAGGTTTAAAATAATTAAAGCATGTGGCTTAGAAAAAACTGAAACAAAAATTGACATCATCTCTAAGGTTCCTGATTCACCTACTACTCCCTAAGTTCCAGATTCCTCATTTCCTATAGTGGATCTGCAGCCTCTACAGACATCCATCAGCACCAGATGTCCACCGTGCATACGACAGAGCATCAGTCATGTAGAACAGAGAATCAGCAGAATCAGTCTGCTTAAATTCCTTAGTTCTCAACAGTTTCTAAAAAGCCCACTAGCTCTTGTGGTGTTTCCCTCAGTGTTTCCAGGTTCCTTCCTGCATTTCCATGCCGGAAGTGAAGAATTCTTCTGGCCGTGAATTATAAAGTAGTGTGCAGTGATTGTAATGTGGTGATTATCTATTGAAATTGTGGACTCTGCAATATAACCTGCTTAGAAAACTATTTGCACATCATCACAAGATCTCTCTGACGTATTTCCAAAATATATTTCTACATCATTCTCTGAAAAAAAGTTTTGTCAGGACATTTTACTATCAGTTCTCCTTGGGAGCACAAATGCCACTTAAGTCAGTAGAATCTATATCTATAGATAAGTATCTCAGTTAATTTGCAAATTATAGTCAATGTGTATACACATATTTATTTCAAGAAGAATAAAAAAATGGTGTAAATAACACCATAATGTTAAGTACCTAGGCTTCTTGCTATAAAGCCTTGCTAAATTTATATTATTAGTTAAATCTTGGGGCACATTCCTTACTGATTTCTCAGAGCATTTGAGACAGCATTAATAGGACTCAAAGGGAAAAACTTATCTGTGGATTTCAAGGTGAAACATATTCTCTTCATTTACTCAGAAGGATGAAGGAAAAGCCACCGTGTGTGATATAATTAATATTCATTCCTCTTCCCCAAGACATATAAATTCCATTGTCAAAGCTGATGAAATACAAAACTTAATAAGCTGTGAAAAAAATGTTATGTTTTTTCTAGTTCAGTAACCTAGAATAAACCAAATAACTATAGC
>NW_010249140.1:0-776 GCF_000690775.1 Eurypyga helias | reverse complement strand
TGTCTCTCCAGTTTAGAGGATGTCAAAGTCTTTGCACAATTCCAGGTAAATGACATCGGTCTTCTAGCAACCAAGGTTGTGACCCCATCGTAGAAGGCCACTATATTAGTGAGGCAGGATCTGCCCTTGGTGAAGCCATGTGTGCCTGCCTGGCTGCTCTGTACAGCACTCACCGTATGCCATTTCCTGAATGGAAATGAGGGAGCAGCCATCCTTGCTGAGGGCCACCAGCCCTTCAATGGCCTTCCTGCACAGAGGAGAGCACACTGGAGGCCAGCATTGTCTGGTCACCTCCCAGGTCATGTGCAGCAGCAGGACAGAGTAAGTGGCACCTGGGATGTCACTCTGCACCATCCCACCATCCTGGTAACTTCTCCATCAACACTTTCCATGGAGAGCATCTGCAGGACCACCCTGAACCACTGGACAAACTTCATGTGAAAACAACTCATAGCCACGTATAGATTTCCACAGAGGGATGTGCATGCAAGCCAGCCCTGCAGATCAGGAGTTGGGTGAGTGGGATGTCAGGTGCAAAGCAAGCAGCACCCCTCACAGAAAACAGCTCCAGTGCCAGCATCGGAGGTGCATGCCAGTAGGGATGTACCAGACCTTGGCAGTTATACTCTTAGGAGATGATGGGGAAAAAAGTGGAGAAGGTGCAAGGAAGAGCTCAAAGAGGTAGAAAAAATATTTGGGGGGAGAAACAGAGAGAACTGGGGTTCATAATTTTTATCAGCTAGAGGTTTGGCAAGTGTGCTGGGTTTAGTCAGGAA
>NW_010249139.1:0-4352 GCF_000690775.1 Eurypyga helias | reverse complement strand
GTATTTCCATACTGATATCATGTTGGCATGCTGTATTTCTAAACAGCTAAAAAAAAATGGCATTATGGTTGGTGAACAGATTTGCAAAAACGTAGTATGTAGATCAGCAAACACAGGAATTATGGCTTTTGTTAATATTGTGATATTTCTAGGCTACAGTTTTCACAAGCTATTTTGCCAAAACCAGTGTAGCATTTCTCATGTGAGAAAATACAAACATTAAAATCTATGAGACAGTAGAAATAGGGTAGATACACAAGAAGAAAATGAACTAGGTCTATAGATGGTAAAATAAGGTTTTAAAAAAAAAGAGAAAACATGCAGCACATCACAGGTTCTGTGTCTTGGCTGAAATAGCACAGAAACAGAAATACATGAAGGTGGAGAGATTGTTTTAAACTAAAAGGGCAGAAACAACTGCATACAGAACTCCTTCACCTTCTTATAAGTTAAATTACACACACTCCATATCAAAATGTTTTACTTCACCAGATATACAATACTACCATATTTTTGAGAAATATATCAAAACATTAGTTTTCTGCATGCAAACAATTTTCTTGTGCTTCAGAGAAAGCAAATTTTTTCTTCTTGTTTTTACTAGTTGAAAAGTAAAAAGCACATTGTATTTGAATAATATATTGTTCTTACCTGTCTTGAAAAGCTAGCTTGTCACTTGCTCAAGAACACCTTGATCCGATGTTTATATCAAATCTTCTAACTTTAAATGAAACCTTGTGCTAGGGGAAAGGCTTTTATTTCTATTACTTTTTATACAAAATATATAGATGACAGATCCTTTTACAAGGTAGCCTAGAGTGACTAGTTCTTGTCACAATGTTGTCATAGTGACAGTGACATCAATATACTTCATGACAATCAGTACAGCAATTTATCTGGAGAAAACATCAGCGTTGATTCATGATTGTATTTTGTATTGAATTTCTTTTCAAGTCTTATTAGATTTTTTTTTTTTCACTATTTGTTAATTCAAATGGGACTCCACTAATTCTGGGTAAAAAAAAAAAAAAGAAAACAACAAAACCAAAGTAAAACAAATCAAAACAAAAAAAACAAAACAAACAAAAAAAACCCACACCAAAACCCAAACCAATACTGTATGTCCACATTCTTCACATCATTACAGCACCATCTTCAACCTACAACTCATCACAACCCTGAAACTTTCCATATTTTCCCCTCACTAATTTCTATATGACATCCCATCATGCAAAGTTCCTGAAACAGAAGGTATATATTCTCTGTTTTTTTTCTGGGAACATTCGTCACTAAAAGTAGGTGAAGTCTGCAGTTCACCTCTTACTCGTCTAATCTTTGTGCTACATCAACTCTGCCAAGACAAGAAATTAGTGCTAAGTATGCTGTTCTCTTCTGATAATAGAAATAATTTTCAGACTACAAGTTATAAACTTTGCTGTTGACTTCAAACATTTCCTTCAAATGGTGTGACTTAAAAAAAAAAAATATTTTCTGATGGTAATGTTCCAAACTACTGACAATAGCCTGAATCCTGAAACAGACCACCTATTTTTTCCTGTTTATTCAGCAGATTATGTCGGAATTAGTGCAATACACCATTCTAATTTCTAAGTAAAAAGGAGATGTCACTGTACCAGTACATAAATCCAATACATTCCCATAGCCTGAACATTCCATGTATTTGTAATCCCAAATATTTTGGAAAAACAGAAAAACAAACAAACAAAAACCCAAACAAACAAAAACCAACCAAACAAACCCCCAAACCCACCCAATAGTCAAATAAGGAAAAATAGAGAGAATTGGGATAACTTTTAGAAATAAACTGTTTTCTATGACTTACTATTAGCCACATTAGGCCTGTAGTTGCAGCTAGTCATCTACACTGCATGCAACCTGCCAAAGCAATTCACTTCACCATTTCAAAATCTTTGTTAGCAGGATCACTCATCCTCCAAAAGTATCTCTCCCCATTAACTACTATCTACATTACGTATCTCTACAATAATCTACAGTTATTTTAAATTAGACACATTGCTTAGCCTGGGTCTAATAAATCCTGTCATACATAAATATGGATTAATATTCAATAATATGGATTAATAGTCAAATTATCAGGTACTAAGTTTAGAAAGAAAAGGGGAAAAAACTTACTATCCATAATTAGCCAAATACCCATAAACAAAGAGTTCATGACAAAAAAAACCAAAAAAAAAAGTTTGAAACAGAGTATATGATGGTTCACAAAAGAGGTTCATCAACAGTTGCTCTCAAATGATCAAACCACAGCCTCTTTCTCGGAAAGTCCCTAAATAAAGCAAACAGAAGGATTTGAGTTGCAGTGCTCAGGTTGCAATGTTTTATTTTAAGATTAGGCTGAGCAGAAAGGCTATCATTTATTCTGAAATGCAATTACTGCACTTTGTGGTAAAAAAACTTAGGGTCTTCACTATCAGTACCAGTTAATAGGAAGCTTGAGTGCCTCAGGCATTTCATAACTATCCCTAAATGATTATGCTACGGGCTTTGAAAATTTTGACCAGAACTATATTATAAAGGATGAACAATAGATGAAAGAGTACTTTGTCATGTGAGTTGGTACTTGGCACAAAGTCATTTGTTTTTATATTATAGTATGTGTATACTTTCAGTAGAAAAACAGCCTTACTGATTTAACCATGAAAATTGGGAATAAGTACTCTATGCTACATTAACAACTCAAAACAAAGAAAGCAAGTTTTATTAACTTAAAGAAACATAAAGGGAAAAAATATTATTTAACTGGTTTTAAATGCCTAACTTGCAAAATATTTTTAATAGTATTATAAATATTGGAATATTTTAGTAGTTATTTTTAAAGTTTTTCTTTATAACTGATATCTTTATTAGTGGATTACTCATCCAAAGTAGAGACAACATCTATCATCTGCTACTTTTAATGATCTGACACTGAGTTCTTCATTGATATCCCCAAAGAAGATTTTTTTCCTTTACAGAACCATCACAGAATCTTTTAGGTTAGAAAAGACCTCTGGAATCATCAAGTCCAGCCATTAACCAAACAATGCTAATACCACCACTAAACCATGACCCTAAGACAGAGGTTCAGTACTCACCTAAAATCATTCTGTGAATGACTGCTTTAAAAGTCAGATGAGCTTATTATAAACACCACCATGCTATTTGAAACATTTTTTTCTCCAAAGCAACAGGAATAATTATCAAAACAAAAGGAAGCTTAAACAATACACAAAAATTGAAATTAAGTGCCCTGAATTTTCACTGCCTACCTTACAATTAAAATCTTTAACATGTCTTCCTCCTAAGAACATCTGTGAATTTATAGTCATCTTATATTGGAAGCTGATACTGTGCACCAATCTGAATCCACAGAACCTGAATATAACAAACTTTATTAAAAAAAATATTTTGTAATTATTAACCCACTGTGCTACACTGTGGTCAGTGTACTGAAGAAGAGAAGCTATCTGCTTGGAGTTTGCAATAGCTATCACAGGCCAGGTTTTTATTTTTAAAAGGTTAAATTTCTTGTCTTCTTGATCGCTGCAAAACATTTCCATAAAGAACGAAACTGCTTAATGTACCATGGTTTAGTTCAATAATCAGGGCAGATAAAGAACTGCCAAAATTAATTTATTTCAGAGAAACACTTTACTAAGCTATTGTTGATAAGGGTGCTGAAGAGTGTCTCTCAGCAGTTGCTGCAGATAACATAACAAACTATTTACATGGTGAATATAGCTTCTTTAAATTTCATAACTAATGTGCTACTGGTTTTATATTTAGGTCCATAAGCAGTTTAAACTGGTACTTGCACTGTATTTCTATCAAAAACACAGTATGATAAATATGGCTCTTACATGTAGTTTTTAATTTATTTTTAATTACTTTCTTCCTTAAAACAGATTATCTCTTCCTCAAGCTCGGTGAAGAGAAGCAGCGAAGATACACAGGTGTCTTCAGATCCCTAAGTTACCTTCCAGAAGTCTCTGGCAACAACACCTCTCCTATATGTTTGGTTTCGTACATGCTAGAATAATAGAATCCTTTAGTTTGGAAAAGATCCTTAAGTTAATCAGGTCCACCATTTAACCTGACACTGCCAAGTCCACCCATTTACCCTGACACTGCCAAGTCCACCACTAAACCATGTCCCTAAGCAACACTTCCCTGGGCAGCCTGTTCTGATGCCTGACAACCCTTATAGTGAAGAATTTTTTCCTAATATCCAATCTAAATTTCCCTTGGTGCAACTTGAGGCCATTTCCTCTTGTCCTGTCACTTGCTACTTGGACGAAGAGGTCAACACCCATAGAATCATAGAATCATAG
>NW_010249138.1:2048-2702 GCF_000690775.1 Eurypyga helias | reverse complement strand
CCTGGCTGAACCCAGCACAAGCATGCAGGATGATTATAGAAAACTAAGGGTAAGATGGTGTAAGGAAAGACACATTCTTTATGCCAGGACAGCTGGATCAATTTTAGTTTTCTGATAAGTATCTTGTGTGCAATTGATTTTGTTTTAATCTTCTATAGAAAAAAATGTGCTTCTAGACTGAAACCTTATATGCCAACTTGCCAGATTTCAGCCTGAAGCAAATGTTTCCAAGTTATAATATAAACACTGCCTCACAGCATAAACAATCATCAGAAACTAGTCATTGGCTGTTGAAGGATTACATGGAGTAAAACCTCCTATCCAACTTCATTGGGCAGTAATCCGGACAAATAATCTAAACCAACCAGTTTTTGTATCTGCTGTATTGACCAGAGAGATGGAAATCTTCTTACTGATACAGCCTTCTGCCACTGATGCATTGTAATCACAAATGATTATATTGTTCTCTGCACACTGTCAAAGTGAGAAGATACTCTTTTAATTTTCTGGATGAGAAGCAGGGAGAAGGGCAGTCCAAGTGCCTAGTCTGTGTCAAAGATCACAGAATCATAGAATGGTTTGGGTTGGAAGGGACCTTAAAGATCATCTAGTTCCAACCCCCCTGCCATGGGCAGGGACACCTTCCACTAGACC
>NW_010249138.1:0-1775 GCF_000690775.1 Eurypyga helias | reverse complement strand
GAGCCTCCTCTTCTCCAGGCTGAACAAGCCCAATTCTTGCAGCCTTTCATCATAGGAGAGGTGCTCCAGCCCTCTGATCATGATGAAAGGCTGAGAGATTTGGGCTTGTTCAGCCTGGAGAAGAGGAGGCTCCAGGGAGACCTTATTGCAGCCTTCCAGTACCTGAAGGGGGCTACAAGGGAGCTGGGGGGGACTTTTTACAAGGGGCTGTAGGTTATCTGAGTCCAAGCTTACTGCCTTTTCAGTTGCTTTTTGCTTGGTTCATGTCTCATGTGAAGTATTAAATATAAATTATTATTCTTATATTCTTAACTTATAAAGAAGATTCTCAGATACTGAGAATCTGATAAAAAACTATGACATTTTGGCATATTCACCTTTAATGCCAACACAGAGACAATACTGATGAAGAGAGCAATGTATAGATAGGGAGTCCAGTAAATATGAACTTAGCTCCTATCCTCACCATGATTGTTCAGGACGTTTTCAGTTCAGCTTGTTCAGGTGAGATTTGGTGATGGAAAGTATGAAAGAATAAAACAGGAAGGAAAAATCAAAAGCAAACTTGCATAAATATTGATTGTATCCTTGTTTAGATGATTTGTGTGATAGAGGCGATGCTCCTCATTTTTAAGAATGCACTTTATGAAGTTAATATGTCTTATATCCTCCTGGTTGCTGACTTTCCCTTGGCAGAGAGAGGCTGCAGATGTTGGCAAGATTTATAAAATTCGGATAGGCCATGATGGGAAAGGCATTGGTGATGGCTGGTTCCTGGAAAGCGTCACGCTCAAGCGGCTTGCCACGAAGAAAAAGGGGTCTGATAAAAAGAAGAAAAAGAAAAAGAAAAAGTCTGATGAGGAGGAAGAAGAGGAAACCACCGTGGAAGAAGTAATGGATGTCTATACGTTTGTGGCACACCGCTGGTTGGCTAAAGACGAAGGAGATAAGGAGCTTGTGGTGGAGCTGGTGCCTGATGAAGAATCTGTTTTGGAGGGTAAATATCAGAGGGATTGTGATGGGGGTGGTGGTGGATATTGCAGTTGCATCAAGGACCATAACCACACTGCATTGCTTTGCGAGACCACGTTTGGCTCCCCAGGCCCCTCATTGCCCCAGGCCTGCAGTGTAGCTTACACTGTGGTTTGGTTGATCAGCTTTGGGGAAGAAAAGAACAGAGGTTTAAAGCAGAGGATGGAGCCTGAAATGGGGGTATCCTGAAGGATTCTCCAAGGCTTGTCTGAGGCATGTGGGTCCCAAGTCCCACCACTTAGCACTGCGGTTGGGAGTTTAGCAAGCTTTAGCAACTACAAGGGCTGGAGAAGGATGGATCTGCACATATTTTAAGACAGGTGCAAACAAAATCTTTCTTACATCTGGCTGTGCCAGCATTTTGGGGCTACATACTTTCACGGTGAGCCACAGATCTGATGAACTCTATTTCTGGGTCCTCCTGATCTGCCTTTGAAATTTTGCTTGCAGAGAATACGTACGAAGTCCATGTTCTCACTGGGAACGTGTGGGGGGCTGGGACAGATGCTAATGTCTTCTTGAGCATCTACGGCGTAGGAAGAGGAGACACGGGTGAGCGCCAGCTGAAAAGGTCGAATAACCTCAACAAGTTTGAAAAGGGCCAGGTAATGCATTGAACTCAACTCACTCAAGCGAGCAGAAGGCTGGCAAAGCGCTCTTCGTTATCATGCTGGCTATTCATTACAGTCTCGTCTCTGTAAGGCTTAGCTTCTTCTTTCAACTTAAAGCTCAGATGTGTTTTA
>NW_010249137.1:0-5895 GCF_000690775.1 Eurypyga helias | reverse complement strand
TGCTGAAGTCCAGGAAAACCACGTATGGCTACTGGAAATAGGAATAATGTGTGACTGGTATGTGCATGCTTTTGATATTTAGTATCTCTCTCTAGTCTTCATGATTCAGAATATGTAACATAAAGGGACAAGCAACATGCAGAAAGGTCTTAGACAGGGAGGTAAAGAGACTGATGCTTAAACCCATTCTGAACCATTAGTACCCTTCATTTCTTTGTTATAGAAGGGGGTAGGAAAAATAGGAATGAATAGAAAGATGAAATACAATAGTTATGTTTTGTATCCTTTCCCACGCCCCAACCCCAGAAGAAATTAAAAAGAGAAGACAGTGAAGATATGGAGAAAACCAATTACTAAATTTCTAAAGAAATGTAGACCATTTCTAAAAAAAGGAAATGTCCTATAATATATTTCTAGACCTCAAGAACTGTGGTGATATATTTATCTTTTGTTTAGAAAAACAATCTCAAATAACTATTTTTCTGCTGTGATTTCCATTAAAAATAAATAAATATATCCCAAACACCCGAAGTTAAATACAGACAAGTAAAATGCAAGAATTGTTTCTTGGTTTTGTGATCTAATAAGAAAACAATTGTAATGAATGCAGCAGTTGCCTTACTGTCACTGTTGAAAATATCATTAGCTTTCTTTTCAATTCACAACTCAGCATTAACAAATCAAAAGTGTTCTGCAGTGTAGCCATCAAACCTCCCTTCCAATAACTCCTAGACACATGTAGTTAAAAATAAATCTGAAATCTTTCGTTCAATGAAGTGTGTGTTTTCTGCCTCCAAACCAAATATGGAATAATTTAAAAGACAAGCAAAGAATTTTGCATTTTGTAAATTGTATGTATAGACCTCTTCTGATTCTGAAATTTTTCTGCATGAAGTGTGATGAGATTAAAAGGCCGCAAACATGTTCCTGGTCATCCACTTCTAATTCCAGAACCCAATAAAAGTGTATCTTGCCAAGCAGACAAAGCCAGTTGTGTAGCATTCTTGAAAATCATCAAAAGCAGTCACGATAGCAGTGGAGGAATGTTTACTAACTTAATTAGGTTGCTTCCACAGACTAATGTTCTTAATAGGAAAAACAGGTATGTAGTACAGATTTCAACCAGGAATGTAGATATTCTGAATACACTGAAAGAAGGCGGCAGCTAACTTTTTTCTTTAATTGCCCATCTGAAATTCCAGTGTTGTGAAAGACTTCTGAGAAGTGAGCCCATCTCTCAACTGCATCATGACTCATTTGTCTCTCTGATCTTGGTGATAAATCATTGATTGTAATTTTCCTCTGACATCCCCCTCCCTAAACATACATTTGATACTGTTGAGACTAATGCTGCCTCCTCCCAGCATTTACCAGCGAGTGACCTTTCAACACGGCATCAGTTGATGGTCATCTGGCTTCAGAGTTGCATCCACACACTTTTGTGTCTTGCATAAGACATTGGAAACAGATGACCTTATTTCCGACGTCTGCTCGTATCTCTTGTTGATTTTCTCTGTCTTCAGGATGGAGAATAAGTAAAATGTCTCTTTCCCCTGATTATTGATCAGAGAACAGATGCTAAAAAGGAAATTTGATTATTGTTTCTGCTGCTGAAATACTTGTTCTCATAGAAATATGAGTAGAGATTAATTGTTGATCCATTCTTCCAGTGGCTGCTGAAATTGTCTTCACAGGACAGTAAGTGGTGGGACCTTGCTGTGAATTAAATTGTATCCCCATCATGGTGTTTTATTGCCATTACCCGTGTGCTTGAACAGTGTGCAGGGTGCTTTGAAAACACCAAATGTGGACTTCAGTGGTCTGAATGTCTGAATTTTCATGGTCACTTGACTGAAAAGAGACCCTCTTCAACCTGATATTAACTGTCCATTAAGGTTCCATTTGCTTTTCTCTTCTAATTACTTCATATTGTCTCAGTCAGTAAATGATCTCTCCTTGTAGTCACACTCCGTTACAGACTGTTGAGATCTTTCTTTCCAATATGTGTTTTGTAATGGACTGTATACAATAGCTTATCCTGAAGTAGAAAACTGATCAGTTGATGTGGGTTTATAAAAAGCTCTGTATCATTTTATCTTCCACAAAATGAGCTTGCCCACTGTCACTCGATAAATAGTCTTTAACAATAACATAACCACAGGGTATCTCCAGTATGTGTTCTTTATCTGAAGTCCTCATTAGGTTAATGTAAGATCACTGGCTTTAGCCTGCATTTTATTTTACATAATGAGTTCCTTTTTATACAATAAAGCTTATGAAAGAAGAAATAGTTGGCTCATAGGGAAGAGATGGATGAATATAATAAGGGTTCTGTTGGAGGGATTTATGATGTATATTTAGCATTGCAGACAACATAGTAAATCACTGCCACAGCCAACGTGAAAGATACATTAGTTGCCATTTGTTTTTTACTAGTCTAAGTCCTTTTCACATGTCATTCCAGAGATTTATAAATCAGCCTCATTTCATGTTATTAAAAAGTCTATTACACATTCTAATGCAGCTCTAAAACATGGCAAATTATTTAAGTTTCATTGTTGTTGGTATCATTAATATCTCCTCCCTATTCTAGGATATTTAACCTAGACAGAAGAAGCACTGGTGCCAGTATTGTGAAAACAACACAGTAATTGGAAAGGCAGATAAAATGTTCATGAGAAATAGTCATAACTTTTCCCCAGTTTCCTGGGTCATCCATGTAAGGTGATATGTTCTTTGATCAGATGCTGCTGTTAATCTTAAAACACTGAAAAGAAAATATTCATTTGGCAATATCTTAGAAAAGCAGGTTCAGTATTGTGTTACATGAACTATGTCCATAGTGTTAACTATGGCAATATCCACATCAGAGAAACACACACAACTGGATTTTTTTTCTGTTGAAACTGCATACTAACACACTAGTTGACACCAGTGTTCACTCACAGGTAGACATGCCACAGAACACTTAATACTATTTTTATACCGCCCATCACAATCACATCCAAAGAATTGATTAAGGCTTTTAAACAATGGAAAGGGTTGGAAGAGAGTTAAAAACTCAGAGAAGGGAAATGATTACATTTCCCCATGGAAATATCAGTTTCCATGGCCTCTAGTAACTAAACATGGTACTTCAAAACACACCTTTGATCAAAAGTAAATGTATGTGTCAAAGGTAATGTCTGTATCTTGGGAAAAAAAAATATTTTAAAATTAATTAGGAGTGTTTTGTTTTGTTGTAAAATATGGCAACATCTTCTAGATATCTCAGAAGGCTGTAATATCAGCAATGGTTTCAGCAAAGTATGAAGACAGGTTGTATAGGAGGAGGGTGCGTACTGAGCTGACATGACTGGACAGCAACAAATAAAAGTTTCTTCTAAAAAGCTCTCAGAGAAAAAAGTGGAGAGCACCATCACTACCAGGTTTGGGTTTTCTTCATTATTTGCTTGATCTCTTTCAGTTCACATGGGACCTATTTCATTCAGGTACATGGAATTACAGATGTCTGGTTAATAATAGACAGTTTCTATTAATTGTGTGTACTGTCTTTTCCGGCCTGTTTGAATATGTTATGCCTTATTTTATTTAAAGCATTACTCTTTGGAATCACTCTGTTGGAATCCCCCACAACAGAGCGTTCACTTTGATTGTTTCACACTCTGAATACTTTATGATCCACTTTTCAACATTCTTCTTTTGGATCATTTTAATCTCCCCTTGCCTATCTATCTTGTGTGATGACTGTGTATATTAAACTGCTGGAAATGTTATCTGAATAAAGAGAAAAAAAAATTGGTTTGTAAATAAACTTCTTAGCAGTGTGAGGACTGGTTTTGTAGCCCTTACATATCTTGAAGTATTGCAGGTTGAGGGGAAAAAGTGTGTTTTTACTTGCTTATTATTTTACATAGTATCTTGGCATTTAACCTAAGGGTATTGAAAAAGTGAAAATACGTGGCTATTACTCTGTAGATAATCCCAGTGAGCCTGTATGAGGAGCTAATTTGTATATTTTCTTTCACTGTGCATAGAAAGATAATATTTATAAATAATTAACTAAGTATGATGTATTTATTCTTTTAACTTCCTTTTGAAAATCTCTATTTTATGAAACTGGAGAAACTGAAGTGTAGACTGTATATTTATAGTTTTATACTCTCTATGATCTATTCACCCATGTGCACAGATATATGTGTGTATGTGTACATTTACCAAACTCTGTCTTCCTTATGCAACCCTAAGTTCTGTTGGGAAACTGTCAGCACAAAGCATGCACAAACATTCCTTGTTCTGTTTTTTAATACCACTTTTTTTTTTTCTTTCATCTACCTAATCTTTATGAAATTTCAGTAGCTTCAATTTTAAACTCAGCAGCATCCTGTCTTCTGTTTCACAGGCAACAAATTTCATAGATTTCAAATGTGGAAAACCAATACTTACTCATAACCAAGGTCAGGCAATCTGGGTTTGAAAGGTCTATCAGAAGACACTGTGACAGAAGCCATAGGAATCCTGATAAGATATTTCTGCTTGTTCCTTTGGGAAAGATCACAAGAGGCAGAAGAGCTGTATAGTTTGAAACATGTAAAGTTTGTTCTTGTTGTCCCTCCTATTCTAAGCTCATTTAAACCTTCTGTGAAACTACTGAAAGAGTTCAAGGAATATTACATTTTTGTTCATGTTATGAGTACTTGGTGCCAGTGCTTCCTTCACATCTATTACCTACCTGATCCAGTTTCAGTGCACCTAAATACAAGTATTAAATTAGATTTTCTAAGTGAGGATTGTATTGTCCTAGGTCTTTCTATAGATAGACAGGCTTTTGTAGGAGATACTCAGCACCTCCGAAGATATAACTGATTGGTTGGATTTGTTCATGCCCAAGTGGCTTCCATACACTTGTTATTCATGGTATTTTTTTCATTTTTAAATTAACCTTAGATAAAAAAAAAAAAAAAAAGCTGCATTAATTAACAAAGGGAAATATTTGAAATGCTGGCAAAATTTTATAATGCACAAGAAACTTGTCTCTATGATGAAGGAACTTCTGGGCAATAGCTATTGTAAGAACAGATTTATTTGTCTGTTTTACTGTCACCTACTCAAGAAAATTGCACTTCTGAAATTTGGATTGTTCCACAGTTGCTGGTGCTTTTCCCTGGCAGTAGCAATCTGTACAACAGTATCTCTGTGGGCTTAAACATGTAAATTAGTCTGAAGCTCAGTGTAAATGCATAACAGTTACTAGTCTTCTGGCTGTTAGCAGGAGAAAATAGCAAGCATCTTTTTTAACCGAGCTCTTCTTTCTAAACTGGCTGTTGTTCAAAGCTCAAAACCAACAGGTCCTTTGCTATTGATTGTGAAAGGCACCCTCCAAGAAAGGCTTGACAAGTGTCTGTCTGTAATCTGTTGGACTGTTTGCACTCATATGCAATACTGATGATAATTATCCAAATGTAATGGCAAAGTGAAGGAGGAAAGCTACTAGTCAGTCTTCAAATCTGAAAACACGTATTTTGCATTAAAGTTTTGAAAAATAGGCACAGATGTTATGGTGATAGGTGCTTTGTGCATGTTTCCAATATCATCATCATTGATGGCTTCCTTTTTACAGGAAAAATGCCCTCTGAGGACCAAAAAACCTCTTTATCTTGATTGCCTGAGGACAGAAACCTCCAGGATAAGCAAGATAATACCAACTAAAATAGCTCCAAATCCCATTGAGTCTAGCCATCATAAAGCACAAGTAATGCACACACAAACCAATCATTATTTATAATGAATTCTGAAACTATGATAAAAAGCCTGAAGCCAAACTCAGATTAAAATCAATATGATGTCACATCAGTACTGATGTGCCTTTTGGAGTCAGCATATGAAATACAAAAT
>NW_010249136.1:0-1565 GCF_000690775.1 Eurypyga helias | reverse complement strand
CCAATGTCTTTTCTTAAAACCTACTCTCCTGGAATTAACAGCATGGGTGATGTTTCCCCCCTGTAACTGGCAGGGTTGCAATAATGATCCTAACAATTATCATAACAGAAAACCCCTGACTTAAATGTTGTAGTAGGTGCAAAATCCAAAACCCAAAGAGGCATCTGAATTATTCCTGAAAACACATCACAACATCCCCTCTAACAGATTACAGCTGACCACACAGGCCCCAGGCAGGCAGTCCAACTGACAGACTGTACACCTCCATGACCAACATTGAATTCTGCATGACCCCACAACAGTCAGAGGTTCTGCTCACACACTCCTGATTGCAGGGTCATAGCTACTGGGCATAAAACGTCTGCTCTACTGACAAAACATATCCAGGCCCTTCTTAACTGATAAAGCGTCCTGACAGCAGATAGAGACTTCTTTCTCTACAAGTCTTTTTTAGTCCTATCAAGAAAGTGACTGTAGGGAGAGAGACTCAATCCATTTATGAGACTAAACAGAAAGCAAAGTGCCTTTCTCTGTCTAGAGACACCCGACCTGTCCAAGGCATCAAGCCAAGAACACGAGAGCTCCTTCTTTAGTGGCATCTCAGTCCACAGAAGTTTGGTCAGCCCAGAAGTTTGGCACCTTTATCATAAGTACAGGTGGGTAAAAGACATGCTTTTTAGTTAATCTGTGATGACTGGAAATTCAGAAACTGAATGCTATGGCAGACTATAAGGAACTCAGAAAAAAAGCAGTAATCAAAGCACAAGCAAGACAAAACCAGGGGAAGTGAAATGCCTGTTGCAGTAACACTTCAATATTTTACACCTAATTCAATCACATCAGGTACTTTAGAAAATTATTTAATATACTATCATCATCAAGAAAGCCTGGGAGTATATAGAGATTCCTTTTTTTTTGCTGAAAATGCAAAATGGGAAATGTTTCCAGCTTTAAAGAATCTCCAGTGTGTTAGCCCCATAAAACTAGTAGTGAAACAACAGAAATCCTCAAAACGTGTCAGGGTTGATTAGTCTATAGACTCCAACAACAACTCCAAGGAAAGCATTTGACAGTTTTTGTCAATGGGAGGAGGGGTTGCGCAGAACTGCACACTGAACTTTGGAGTTTGCTCATGTACACACAGCCTATCAAGCAAGGCAGGAAACTCCAAGAGTAAATTCCTCAGGAATCTGTGCAGTGCAGGATGAAAGACATCAGCGCTGGTATGTTCCATGGAAGCAGTTCCACCAACTTCCCATTCACACAGACCGAGTTGGAATACAATGGCATGGATTCCAGATGAACACCCTGGGCATCCTTGCTTAATGAATGTCTGGTTCATAAACAGTGCTGACGGGTTCATCAACAACACACTCTGCCTACAGCGCCCGCAGCTGTAATCTACTCTGACAATTCCAGCACATCAGAAGACGATATTAGTGCACTGACTTTCACAGAAACACCTAAAAGACACTGCTGCAAACTGAAAGAACAATTGTTAATCTTAATTTTGCAGCACTTCACATGCGTATCGGTTTAGGCTCTTACGTTGCTGATGTTGAGAG
>NW_010249135.1:0-5187 GCF_000690775.1 Eurypyga helias | reverse complement strand
GAGTTAAACCACGACAGCATGGCATCCTTCCAAATAACTAGCTGCCGCAGCTTTCAATCTCCTTGTCACTGCAGGTGAGCCAACTGCATCATTTAAAGTCAAGAGAGCATAAACCAGGCAGAAAAAAAATACTAACTTTACCACCACAGAAGAACTTCACTCATTACTGGGTACAGGTAATAAAGCCTAATCCCCAGTTTACCGATACCTTTACCCCAAATCCTTCACTTGTAAGAATGTTTGAGGGTTTCCTTACCAAACAATGAATGCATGTTCAAACATGGTTTTTAGGACTTTTCCCAAAAGGTTTTTCTGAAGGGTAAAGTAATCCATCATGTTTCAACTGCTTTCGCTTCATTTACAGTAAATTGCAGAATAACCCCTTTCAGTTGTTTAACTTTAAAACAAAGCTGGCGCAAGTGTTTAGCCAACATAATGATGTCACTGAGTAGTAACAGAAGACGCATGCGGATCTGGCAGCACTTCAGCTCTTCACGTTCACCGTGCATTCACTGATCTCCCTGTAACTAGAGCCTGTTTTTCACTTGCAGCGAAATAAACAAACGTAACGACAGGGACAACCTGAAACAAGCCCAAGAATATCACCTCAGAAGACAGAGAAGATACATAAAAACGTATCATTTTTAAAGGAATTTTTAATGCTCCTTTTTCATGTACACCTCGCACAACAACTACTGAGTACTACACAGTATTTTAGGGCTGTAACTGATGACGGAGCAGCGGGTAACAGATTCAATGAGATGAAAGGAGAAGGCTGCCAGAAACTGTCAACCCATAGGCATAACAAGCCTTAGTGTCACAGATGGAAAGGAAAAACTGCATTTTCAAAACGCCAAAAAGAATCAGCAAATTGGATTTCAAGAGAGTCTGTAGCTCAGTGGTGAAAGAGGAACTGTCAGGTGCCTTAAGGTGCCAGGGAAATGGCCCAGCAGACAGGAGTGGGAAGGACTAACAAGCTGGTAAGGAGGAGCTCCTATGAATTAAGTTGCCCTTTAAAGCTGATGGCTCTTAATCTGGCCAACAGGTGAAGAGACAGTGACTGTGGTGGTTTTGTGTTTTCCCCATCTCTAATACCAATGCAACTGAATTAATCACTGAGTCTTTAAGAAGTATTTTTGCAAAAAGCCAACACCAAAAACATCAAAGCCCGTACGCATGGATGGGCAGTGTTTCACGGGTGCCTGTCCACCTCATTTCCTGCAACGACAATGCAAAGACAACGTTAAGTCTGGAAACTTACTTCATCCTCCATCTATGTTATCTCTTCCATCAAGCTGCGTATCTGCCCTATGCTGACATTTAAATAATGCATCCACAGGGGAACAGGGGGAGCTGCCTGGGGCACCGTGACTCACTAGGGAGGAGGCAACAAAGGACAACAGCTGTCAATCACTGCTGACCCAGAACAGTACTGAACCAGAGTCTTCACAAATAAGCTCTAAATTTGCTTTTGAATGCAGCCTCGTCTGACTATAGAGTTCTTTATAAGATACCAAATTCCCTAACACCAAAAAATAAAATGCACAGTGCATTTTTAAACTTTTCCATCAAACATTTTGGAAACGCTCTTCACTTTTACAGCCCCTGTGATCACTCTGAGGAGGCAGACAGAACGCACCATGGGATCCAACCTCTCCCTGGGAGCCAAGACCTTGGGTCTGTGTGACCACAGCGAGAGGGATCAGGCTGTAGTCACTGCCCCAGCTTCCAGCTCTCCGAGTAAAAACCCACTGCTCATTCTGAATACCTCTGAAGCACACGAAGAAGGGACACGAGCGCTTTCCTGACAACAAGAGAACCTGCAGCTTGAAAGAACCCACGTGGCTCTCTGCTCCTTCAGCCAGACCACTGCTAGTACTCGCTATGCTGGTTTAAATCCATTCACTGGTTTAAATCTCCACGCTGCTTCAGATTTCACTGCAAGAACACGCTCCCAAAGCATGGCACGGCTACAGGCACCAGCCATCGCGCCACCTCACACCAGCAGGCAGGCCAGGCATCGCTCACCCCTAACAGCATAATCCAATGTCACTGAGACAACGCTGATCCGTGCTACCAGAGCTTGGTGACTGAAATCCAGCCTCATCCTGAGACATCTTGTTCTACCCTTCAGTATCAATTAGTAACATGTTACGATCACTGGCACTATCTCAAGCAGGGACAATTAAACGCTCTGGAAGACACTGCTTCTTGAAGCAGTAAAACCAGCAGAAGGTTGGGACTGAAATATATTAAAACCGGTAACATGGGACAGTTCTGTAGACCTCTTCGACTTGGAGGAATTCCTGCATTTCTAAGGACACAAGCATTGTAGGTCTTTTTTCTCAATTTTCCTGAATGATCTACATTACTGTTGGTAAAACATCCATAGTCACTCTGTAAAACCACAAAATTAACCCTTCATATTTACATCTTCAGGGGCACAGCCAGACGCATGTTCAGCTGTATGTCTCCAGTGCTCCAACGACCTGAATCCATACACCATTTCCCAGAAACTGCTCAGCCTGGCAAGTCTGTGCAGCAGGACACCATAGGTGACTTCCAAACAGAGATGCCCCCATCTCCCTGTACATCCTCTATATGGCCCTCACTGGCTGCTTCTCCGCACTAACAAAATGCTCACGTTTTTGTACCCGCCCCTGCTGCCACAGGTATGCAAGGGACCTACACCACTACCAAATGGCAACAGGACGTCTCATCAAACACGCTGGCGCAGCAAAGGTTTGCAGATGGACAGCAGGCATCGTGGGCACTAGGCTGGATCTGCCTGAGAGCAGAGAGAAAAGAACCAGGAAACAGACTGCAAATATTCTCAAGCTGTATCACAGCTGTGTCTGGCCATGCTTTTACAAAACACAACGCCGTGCAGTAGTTCATCGTTGCGAGTATCAGGATTTTGTAGTCTGCACATCCCAGCTGGAATCCTAATGACTGCTGTTTTACGAGATCTGCTGGAGTTACGACGCAAGGTAAGAGGCAAGCTGACAAGCTCTGCAAGGCAGGAACAGAATGTCACCACACTGCCACGGCAAATGGCTACGGAGTCTAGCTCCTACTTCATCCTTTCTTAACACCCTTCATATCTTCCTCCTTTGAATCACTCAAGCAATGTGGTTTTCAAGCTCTGAAAGTCAAACATGAGCGATAAGTTCATGCAGGATCACTCCACCATTAGTGTGCCATGACACTCGGTGCAAGATGACCTCCACCCAACTTTGTAGACATCATCTCATTTATATTCTCGGACGATCGTATTAGGCTTCCGTCAAAATCCGGCCCTACCCTGAACAAAAAAAAACCCCAACCAAACTACATCAGATAATAACCCTGATGATAATGCCACCCACACTCCAGAGAGTCAGCCCTTAAATACTTTAATTGAGAGGTCAGGAGGCAGCAGAAGAGGCAGACGGGAACTCAAGTTGACCCAGGTATTGTCACAAACATATTACTGAAAACAACAAATGATGAGAGTTGCTTTGTTTTGAAATGCACCACCTTAAACAGATACTAAGAAAAGGCTATTAATTCTCCATCAAGATTGAAATGCAGCATCATTACCAACTTCTAGGCTCCAAAAGTCATGCCATAAACGTTTCACATACCACCTGGTATAGCTATTCAATTCACAGATTTCATCTAAGTACCTGCTTTCTTCAGTAACTTGAGCATGCTCAGGATAACCGTTATTTCAAACCTGGCATGCGTTAAGGTTATGTAGTCCCTTTTGTTTTTACTAGGTAACTGCACTAAACACGCTGCCACCAACAGTCAAAAAGCTCCATTGGTTTAGGGTTATTAACCAGTTTAGTACAGCCGATCACCTCCCAAGTATTTTGAAACAACAGACGGCCAGTGACCACAGGGCAACACTCCCACGAGTGCTAAAAAACGTAATAATCAAAACACAGATTTCAGTCCTGTCTCGTTCAGATCAGAAGTTATGGATGGATTCATGGATTTAGTTCAAACTGCTTGAACAAATAAGGAAATACCAGAAAAACATATTTCTAGGGAATAAAAAGGAAAAAAAAGGTAAAAAAAAATTAACCTCGGAGAAAATCTTTCAAAGAAACCCATTACATGTTCGACTTCAGTGTGTTAACAACTTTAAGTACAGAGAAACCACTGAATAATTACTACATATATGTAATCCAAGGGAGTTGGGAAAAATCTTGCAGAAACAAAACATCACTGAAAAGGTTATGATTTAAAATTCAGATTGAGACATTGATTAATTAAAGGGCAATTAAACAGAATGCTGCCCAGAGAACCCTGCAGTGAAACACGTACCCTTTCTTTTAGAAAATATGATAGGTGTTCTGTATTCTGTGGAAAATGAACACTAGAAAAGAGCATTTATCTGGAGTTTCTCTTCAAGCACCTTTAGAACCTTGTGACTGTTAATTCTACTGCCAAAACCAGTGCTATGTCTCTTCCTGCCCATGCAGCTGTCCGTGCACTTGGCACTCCTCTTGCTTTCATTAGAGGATGCAGAACCTCAACTTTCTTTTATTACAGAAGATGAATCTGAACAACTTCTACAAATCTTCAGTTATGTACACCAAACACGCTTCAAACAAACAAGGGAAAACCCCAAACCCACAGATTGTAACTAACTGCAATTCAGTCTCTTCATCTAGTATGTCAGAATGAACCCTATCTTAACAAAAAGTTACTACCATATATTTAAAAGCATTTTTCAGAAGGTTAACTGTCTCTACCACGGGATAATTTTTTTCTTAGAACCAGCTGCATGGATTTCAAGCACGCGTTAGCCAAACAAAAAGCGTTAGCAGCCACTCGATCTCATTCTCCTGATGAGCAATCCAGGAGCATGCGGCTCCACTTTATCAAGATGCCCGATGCCCCAGAGTCCTCACGTCATACACGTGTCGCTGCTGTTTTTACAGCAAGTTTTAATCTACCCGCACAAGGGGGTCATAAAGACCCTTTGCAAGAACCTGCATTTATGTGACCATCTCCATAATTTCACTGTACGCTACCTGCACGTGTCTTACTCATTCAGCCAGGGCAGTGCAACCGCTACGCAGGAGTCAGGCTATTTTTTCTGCAAACAAGAATATGTAGGTACCTATAAACACTCCTGATTTCTGAACCCTGTCAGAAGACTTAAGGGCTAAGGGCCTACAAGGAAGCTGGGGG
>NW_010249134.1:0-7058 GCF_000690775.1 Eurypyga helias | reverse complement strand
CCTGGCTGAATCCAGCACAATAGCAGTGATTCATTGCAAATTATTTTTTATAAAAATACACATTAATATTATCTCCCATAGTACTGAAAAACATCAGACTAAAACCGTTTCCTTCAACTAGGAAGCAGCTTTTATAAAATCTAAACAACTACACTGGAAGTATACATGAGATTCAGCAATCAACATATTTTTTCCATCTCTAAGTCATTCTTTCTGAACATTCCCTAAAGGAAAGCAGACAATCTTTTTTATAAATTCCACATATATTTTTGTGCAATGTTACAACAATGATTTTCATTTAAAACCTAACAATAAATAAACTAAATATGAACAAATCATTTAATCTCTCTTATCTCTCTTTCTGTGCTTACTAGGATACATAAAAATAAAGATCAGTGTTCAGTTCTGACAGTCCGTGGTTAGCTAATGGAGTGCTAAAATCCTAGACTGAAGGTCTACTCCAGAATGTCCTCTAAAACAAGAACAGGTACCACATTTTTCAAATGTAACAAAGAATTTCTAGTAATATTTTTTTATTGTTTAAGCATTTAACAGTTCACAGTGCTATGAAGTTTTATGAAGTATTAGATTTAAGACATGTTTTTTATTCACCAGAGACTGAGTGCTTGGTCTCTCAAAAAATTTCTACAGAATCCTTTCTATATGTGGATTTGCAAAAAGTATCATACAACTGTAAAAACTGAATCTGCAAATCAGCCTGAAAATAAGAAATTGCATATTATTATTTCCAAATTAGTAGTACAGCTCCAAATGGCAGTTGTATAAACAATGTCTGAGTGAAGGTGAGCCATAATCACATCTAGAGCATCTTCAATGTCATTCTTAATTCACTTTGCTCAACATGAGAAAAAAATAGCAAAATCTATTCAGTAGAAAGTCCTGCATTTCATCCAAAGGATTGTTCCCATGCTTTTTTCTATTGATTACCCTTAAGTACATTAAGATCTCAAGAACTGAATATTAGATGTAGAATGTACATTTACAGGTTTTTTTCTCACTAAAGAATTTATACAGATTATCCACTTGCATTAAGTTTCTGCCTGAATGTTTCTTTCAATTAATTCCATCCCTTTGGATGGACTCTCTCCTTTTTTGCAGCTGTCTAGGAAATGTCTCACTTGCAGATAAATTCATACAGAAAACCCAAGGACAGCACATTAAATTTAATTCTGACCTGTGTAGCGGTAAGAAGTGTGCCCTGGAAAACGTCTGTGTGGTCGATAGGCCTTTGGCATTTCATCTTTTAAAGATAGCATCTTCTAGGCCTGGAGGAAAGCCAGGTAGCCCACAGAAGTGGGCAGTCAATGAGAACTCTGGCAGGGTGCCAAGCTACCTGATGGTTTTTTCTTTCCCCCACTTTTTTTGCACAGCAGACCCTCAGAGAGTATGTGCTCTAATCTCTAGAGGAAGAAAAATGTCCTTACTATAAATCAGTCTGCAAAGAACAAAAGGAAGGCAGTATGTTGCTACAGAGCTTTACTATGTGGGGTTGGTTGTTTTAAGTTTCTCTAAAATGCAGCTAGTTCTAAGCATCTCAAGTTACAGCTGCCCAACTATTGGATTTATGGATGGGTAGGTTAATGCAGACTTTTGTTTTCTGTCTTTGGTGCTGACACAAACTGCTGGTCAGCTTCTTAACATAAGGTTTCTATGTGTCTTGTCCAATTTCTTTTCATGAGCAAGTTTGGAATAGACTTAGTAGAAATAATGACATTTTGCAACCTGCATTTAGAAAGTCTTCATGTAAGGAATAAAGAACTGTGGCTGGATTTATAAATCGTCTTTTGATTAAACTGGCTGAGATTTACATTCCAAAGATAGATGAATTCCTGAGACAATTGTTACAAGAAAAAAATGAATAAAAATTTTTTGATTACGGTGTCCCTAAAAGTACTCCTTATCTTCACATAAAAATCCATCTACATACTGGTCAGAAGCAAACCTGAGAGAGCTGAGAGGATAATTGCAGCTCCCCAGTTTTGAGAGTCATTATACATAAATTCTAGGTTAGTGTTTGTGTCAGGTGACTGGTTGCCAGGGGGGTACAGCATTGAGGCATCTTTTCTTTCAGTTTCCTTTTCTCTGCAGGTTGTAGGATACAAGAGGACTCACCTCAACTTTTGCCAATTGTAGTTTTGGGAACCTTCTTGTAGCAAAAGCATCTTTAAGTGAAAAATATCCTGTGACTCTCTACCACCTCTGCAGAGCCAAAACATGCTGAGCAGCACGCCAGGCCTGCTATGTCTCAGAGGTAGGCTTCTGCTATGTCTCAGAGACACTGAAAGTTGATTTAAATGCTAATGATCTAAGTAAGATGTTCACCTATTTAAAAAAAAAAATGTTGAAAAGAAGAATAAAGAGTTCTTTTTATAATTGATTTTGGTGTCCCTGAGACTCTGAAAAAAAATTGTCATTGTTACTGCATGTGTTCAAGAGGCAGAACAAATGAAAAAGATGATCAAGAACAAGCATGTCTAATGCTACTATTTAAAAAAAAAAAAAAAAACCAAAACTTTGAGCAAGCACTAAATTAAAAAAAAAAAATAGTGTCTGGAGAATTGAGAACAGTATGATGAAAGAAATAAATTGATGTCTGAAATTAATTTTTCCATCACTGGGAAAAGACTACCCAAAATAATCTAACTAAGTGTCTTCTACAAATGAAAGAAGACCACACACCAGTTTGTTTAATTAATGTGATTATTGTTAAGAGTCTCTCTGGAATAAAGTCAGAATGCCCAGTACATATGAAGTTATAGGGGTTTATCAATATTTTAAAGGCTCAATTCACTTTGATCTACAGTCTTCTGGACTTCAACTTCATGTCATGATTGGATCTCAAAACCAAATGCATATAATCTTTTTCATTCAAAGGAGTGGTAGTGCATGAAAAAAATGTAGATAAATGAAGATATGAAGCTATATAATTTTGGAAACCTGAATTTTTATGTATTTATTTTACTCTGTGACTTGTTTGTTTTAACACAGCTATGGAGGAAATGGTTGAAACACTCATTAGTCAAATGTTCTAAAAGGTACAATGTTCCTTCTCAGAAATTCGTTGTTGGACCACCACCATCATTTGTTGGGTTGAGAATTACAGGGATCTTTCTGTTCTACTTAGTTGGATTTATCCATGTGCAAATGGTATTCTGTTAATTGTAATTTGGTTTCTGGTAACATTAAACTACTGAAAGTTTAGAATATCAAACAGCTTTGACATTTGACTATCAACAGTTTTTTATACTATTATCTGAAAACTCAATTTTCTGGGCATCTCCATAATACAAGTTAGGTTTTTTGTTTTGGGATTGTTCTTCTTTAAGATAAAGAGATTTTTAAATTTAAGTTTTTTCTTAATTTATTTGAGTTAAATGAAAAGTATATATGGGATCCAAGGCTGTCCAGGTTCTTTACTCTAAAATAGCAGACTTTTTATTCACTGACAGACATTTTAGGTAACACACAGGGAACGTGTACCATGTGGGGAGATTCGCATGCAGACTGTAAGGCTGTGCTACCTGAGACAGTTATCCTGCCTTCCTTAGCAACTACATATTTCAGACTTGGTAATGATGAAATCTCTTCTAGGTGATAAGAATGACCGTGGAGTAAAAAGGAATCTTCACTATTACACAGTTAATAACCTTTCCTAATTAACTTCACATTCCTTTGCCTTCAGAGTTTTCACAAGGTTAACCTCTACTGCAACTGTGACATAATTTTCAACTGGTGTTCACTTGACAACTGAATAGTGGGAAATCTTGATTTTATATCCAGTTTATACAGTAATATTTAAACACTGTTTACTCATGTTGAATCTCTGTTTGATGTAACTGATAGTACATCTATGTTGTGTTTTGCCTGCTGTCATACAACATACTTGTCTCATGTTTGGCCTAAATCCCATGTTCAGGCAAAGTTTAAGACATTCTAGAACAAATTTTGGGTTTGAATTAGGTAGCTTGTTCCCTTAGCCCTGCCACATAGGCTTTCAGGTAGCTGAGCCAACTGAGATGTGGATTTCAGATCATAATATCTTTTTCTAAACCAGCAGACTGAATTTGCTGGCAGTCTACTTTTACACTAATATTAAAATCATGAAGGTCTGCATGCAGTAAGTTTCATACAAGCAGTAATTTAGATAGTTAACCTCTTACTTTTCCTCACCCATCTTTGAACACTGGCTTCCTACTTAACTCAAAAAGACTCCTGGATCCTATGAGAGTCATGCAAGATACAGAAAAAAGAAAGAACATAAAATATTCATATGTTCACCAGTAAAAATATAACTATGAGACTGTTGCCAGAATCATCATAAAGTTGATATACCAGGATCACAGACAACAAAAATTCTCAAAAGAAAGACCCCTAATTCTTTAAACATTTTCTTATCTCTCCAAGCTGCAAAATGTCTTCTTATCAGACTATAGCCACATATAAACAAGTCCAGTATCACTTGCATGATCATTTGTTAACAAACCTTCTACTCATTTTCTTTTCTCTTAAAATTTAGTTAGTTTTAACAGAAACAGATCTGGTCAGGCATAAGCAATAGATATCCCAAGGAAATGATGTATCCAAAGAAGAGTTAGCATATTACTGATGTGGCAGTATGATTTTTGATTGATTTGATGGGCAGGTGGTTTTCAGTTAACATGGGAGCACTCTAGAATAATAGGTAATTCTAAACATCAGCAATTTAATCCAAGCCCTGTCAAAGTAAGGAGAAAGATTCCTATTTATTTTAGTAGTTCTCTGATTGGGTCTGCACCAAAGCTATTGCAAGATCAAGGTGGGAACTATGGCTCAATTTTATGTTTTAAATTAAGTGCATGTTATGTTGTTACCTGAGAAAATTGCCTAGATCCCTGATTTCAAGAAGATCCGAGCCCATTCATAGCAATACATATGTGGAAAGTCTTTTAAGGGCACACAAATGCTTAAGAAATTTGTACAAAGGTGAGAATTTAAAATAATGAAAACAAAATGTTAACTGCTTTTTGTTAATTATTTTTCTAATTTAAGATGGCCAAGTTAGACCACACAATAAATAGTTCTGTACAAAAACCCCAAGATTTTCACAGGAAAAGGACATAAGATTCAACTTCATCATTGGCCCCAGTGCCATATAGCAGTGCAAAGCTATTCTATTTCTCTGTACAATGAGCACAGACATTCTTCTAACAAGAGACGGTTGCAGAAGATCAGTGGCGGCAAGTGCACACGAAACAAGTAGCTCCAGATTATAATAAAATATTTCTTATTGGAAGAAAAATCTTTATTTGAGAAACTGTCTGTTCTGTCATTAGTGTAATTTATAGCAGCTGACACAAAGATACTCTGCATTGGACCTTGTTCAAGCAATTAAAAATCACTTCTCCTGCCTTAAACAAATAAACTCATGGCATAATACAGTCAAAGGTCTTGTGCTGCTCTTGTTCACTACAGCAGATCTTTATATTCCAGTGTACGTGATTTTGCATTGCCTTTAGAAATAACTTGCTGTCAAGGTGGGAATTTTAAAAATAGCAATGAACTAGAAAAGCTTCACAGATTAAAAATAAAGAAACCAAAGTTGCCATCTCATCAGGTATACAAATGATACTGGAACTTTTGAACAACATTGTTGAGAATGCAAATAATTTTCAGCAAACATCAAAATCTGCTGAAACATGTCTCACAATTTTGCAAATAAGGGCTAGATCATGCTTTATAATTGTGTTCTCATTTCATGTATCAATACAGCACTCCAAACAGCAGTTATCAGAGTATAAGGGAAGAAAATCTATACTGCTAAGAAGTTTTTATTTGAGAAAAGAAACTGTCTTCAGGGCTGCAACCAGAGTTTACTTAAAGCAGATGGAGGATATTTCTGCTGACAATACTGCTGTTTCTCTTCATTGACAGGTAAGTCCCAGGAAAAATATGCTTAATAAATTACAGAAAAGTTACTGTTTTCTGAAGTTTGTAGGTTAAAAAAGATGCACTCACCAACATACAGACAAATTGTTAAAGGATGTCTGGAGCCTGTCATTTTTATCACAGGGAAAGCATCATACAATTGTGGTTTTAATGTTGTCACCCGACCTTGAAAACAAATATTTCCCCCTCCCTGTTCCTACAGGAGATTTTTTTCAGAGATTCATATCCACTTTATTCTGGCCTAAACTTATTCACAGTTTGCACCCTTTATCATTATTCTAGTATTCTTAATTTTACTACACCATTACTCTATTCTGCATAATTTTTATAGAACTAGATCCTTTCTCAGCTTTAATTTTACCAAACAAGTCAGTCTGTTGCCTGTGTTATCCATATAACACTTTACTACCCCTTTTCAATTTTTACTTCCCAGTGTTATGAAGGAGGTTCCAGCAAGGTCTTGTAAAATAATATCTCTTGTACAGGGCCTCATTTGAAATTTCCTTGGGTTGGGGTTGCTTTCTTCTTTATCATAACAGAGTCACTCTGTGACCACATAATATAGCTAGGACTTTCTCCTCATCTGTCATTTTCAGTGGTTCTCAGCTTACAGAGAAAAATTGTATAACTCCATAAACAATCTTGTACTTCACACCAATAAATTTTGTCCTATTTATATTAGTAATAGACGGCACACTTCAGACTGAGCCAAAAGGGTCAGCCATTTCTTCCATCTGCAAATGATGTACAAATATGTAAAGCAAAATCCTATCTATCTGTTACTTGTAATGTGATGGATTTTGACGAGGTACTATGTAAATAAATGCACAGGTCCTTTCCTTCAGGAATAATGTTCAAGAACTGTCACTATGAATATGTATATCAGTACATGGCAAGATGGCTTGCAACTAATTATTGCAAGTGTTGTTGTGAACAATCACTATACAAACTTTGCTGTTTGTGTGTTGTGATTAGCCAAAGTTTTAGAATATTTTCAGCTCCTAAGATGACTTTCACTCCCAAAGAGCAGGTATCCCACTCTCAAATCGATATAGTTGGATCCATTTACTAACATGTAAACTCCTACTCTTCCCTCTCCCCCTTCCCCCCAC
>NW_010249133.1:0-11560 GCF_000690775.1 Eurypyga helias | reverse complement strand
CAAAGATGTTAAACAGTACAGGTTTAACAGGTACAGGTACAATGTTCAGCTTTTGCTTTCTTTTTTTCCTTCTTCCTTTTTACACCACTCTCTACCTGTAGCTTCCCCCGCACTAACAGCAGAAGCTTGCTTCCTCCCCTGACACGCACTCACATTCACTTCAACTCCACAAGTAATTCAAGCGTAGAACTGCGCCGGGGCAAGCGTTCCCCTAGGTGAGCTGAGAGCCGCTGCAGACAGGCAAGGAAGTTCTGTACGTTTCTGTGAGCAGAGGGAGGACCTGCGTCATCCGGCAGAGGTCAGAGACACCTAAAGCCTGCCACCACTGAGCTGAGCCATCGAGAACCAAGGGACCCAAGCAGCAGCAGGATGAAGGTGTCTCCAGGCACAATCCACTCTGCTAGAGGTACTGATCATAATGTCAAAAAAGGTGCCAGTGCTCGGTATTTGACACGTGAAGCGCAGCTGACTGTGCACACGTCTTACCTTCCAGAATAATAACTCCTGTGTCACACAGAATTCGAACGGTTGTCAAAACCACTAGTATGGAGAATACGTATGTACATATGGGATCAGCAATCTTGTATTCTGGCTGCAAGGGAAGTTCCAGAGTGTTAAAGGATGTACGAAAGTCAGCTGACTTATACAACCGTGACTCAAATGTGCAGTTACTTCCAGCTCCAACTTTCATGTTGCTTTTTGTTTCAATAGTTACAAAATACGTAATAGTCGTTGCTTATTTTGCATGAACGTATGAAGCTTAGAATCTCTGAGTCCTAGAATGGGTTGGAAGGGACCTTAAAGATCCTCCAGTCCCACCCCCCCTGCCATGGGCAGGGCCCCCTTCCCCTAGACCAGGTTGCTCCAAGCCTCATCCAGCCTGGCCTTGGACACTTCCAGGGATGGGGCATCCACAGCTTCTCTGGACAACCTGTCCCAGTGCCTCCCCACCCTCTCCGGGAAGAACTTCTGCCTGATATCTAATCTAAACCTCCCCACTTTCAATTTAAACCCGTTCCCCCTTGTCCTGTCACTACAAGCCCTTGTAAAAAGTCCCCCCCAGCTTCCTTGTAGGCACCAAGAGTATCCCCAAGTATTTTTTTATTACTTACAAACCCAAGTCCCTTTTCAATTTAATCACCGGAGCTGAAATTTTAAAAACTCTGCCCTGCCTCCAAGACTAGCCGCTCCTCACCTTGAAGCGTATGATGTAGGCAGCGACGAGCACCCCAATACTCTGCACCAGGTCCCCAAGGGCATGTACAAATGCTGCTCTCACGGCCAGGCTGCTGTGGCCGTGGCTGCTGCTGTGGGCTGCGCCAGGAGAGTTCGACTGAGGTACGTGAGGGTGGGAGTGGGAGTGGGAGTGAAGGTGGCCAGATTGATTCAGCAAAAAACCCATTCTGAAAGCGAAAGAAGAAAAACACTCCAAGAAACAGGCTTAGGGGCTTGGTGCTTTTTGCTGCCTTTTTTTTTTTACCTTTTTATTTACTTTTAAACCAAAGAATTGAAAAAGTAATCTTATTCATGGAAATGAAGGGGTCCAGCAAAATTACATCCCCTGCTAAAGTTACAGGCCATGAATGAATTAGCAGCTTAATCAGAAATACATTTATGAGTGTAATGGAGAGAAAGGGAGATCTTACATCAAGTTAACGGCAACACCGACGGCTGCTGTAATCAGCATGATATCACCGTTTATTTCATAGTCCATATGGATAGTTCTTTGAACAGCTTCATACAAGAGGAATGCCATAAGGATATAGACCAGCAATACACTGATGATGGCTGACAGTACTTCTGCAAACGGAAAGGAAACAACATCACAAAAGTGAGTCTCAGATCTGTTTCTATCTCACAATCAGAATGTGGACTGAGCCTTCATTATTTAACTATTTTATGTGCACTATACCCCTAACGTACAACTACCAAGTTGTGCCGTAAATAAAGCTCATAAAATAGGATTAACAAATGGAGTTTGTTCTAATCCTTCCCACCTTCCTGTCAGTATATCCCTCAAATTCTGTTTTCCCTGACAACTTCGGCCCAGGCGATGACTGCGACTTCTGCAGACACCCAGAACTCTTGCCTGAGAAGTGACAGAGAAAGGCCCTGGCCAGGAGAGAGGAAGATAAGGTGATCTCAAACATCACCAGCCCACCTACAAATAAGAGAAAGCTTGATTTCAAGTGATTTCAAGTATTAAGCTGGATTTATACATGACTTCATATATATCCTTTTGTATTTAGGACGCAGCAGATAATAGAAAAAGATTAAGGAACTGAACAGTACAAACTTGTCAGGCATGTTACTTATTCCTAAGCTTTTTGACATACGTGCACATACATGTTATTTACTGCAGATTTCAGCCAGGAAGGATTGCTTAATGTAAGCTAATGTATTGCTGTAATACACTGTTTTAGCATTATCTAATGTTTACCAAATACTCGTATTTCCCAAAAGTATGTGTGTTACGAGCAACATTTTGGTGTAGGAATTTTATCTGATCAGCAGGGACTTTCAAACGGGCACACACATCTGAATAGAGAAAATCAGAAAGTTAATAAAAACTACTAAAACGTCTTTGTCCTGCACCTTCTTGCTGCCATTTACATCTGTGGGAAGTGGTTCCCGCTCTCTACAAGGTTCCTTTTGTTCGGCTGGGAGCTAGATAGGCCTGAATATTTTATGGACCTCAGTGCTGTCTGCCTCAGTACCCACGCCAGGAAACTGGGCTGGTGATAGCCTATAGAAACCTGAGGAGGCTGAGTCCACGCTACAGTTTTAAGGTCCTACCACCAAGAATACAGGTATTCAAAATGATTGCCCTGTTGCAGCTGAAATGAGGAAAAAATAAAGGGCAAGATAGCGACAAAGAAAACACCCGCCCAGTTAAAAAAACTGTCTCAGCTATAAGGAAGTTAATACAGGGCTCTACAAAAAGCTCTGGGAAAACCTCCACGCTAGCTCCGCTGCACGGCACGTACGTCCGCAGCCCTGCCCGAGCAATCTGCGATCCTTATGCATAATGCTCGTTACTGTCACTTGCCAGATGGATCCCTGGGATCTTCGCCTTCCTGTGGGAATTGGAAGATCAGAGTTGGAATTAACTGACTTGGAACTGTAATGGTTATTCTTCCCCTTTGTTCCACACACGCTGCCCGGATTTATTCCCCAGTAAGGGCAAAATTCTGCTCTTGGATGTACCACAGCCTTAAGAATACTGATCTGAGAACTGCCTCACTTCCCCCTCTGCTTTGAGTCTGCCAGCATGTAGTACAACTTCAGTTACTGCAGAAGGTGTCATTTCTAAATTTATTTACTGAATTTTACAGTAAAAAACCACACAGCTATGTCAGCATTTTAATGTCGCCAAAATCTCTTGATCCAGGCACTGACATTTTAACATCAGCATGGGAGAAGAAACTCCCACCAACGCTTTCAGCTGTTCAGTAGCGTGTCAGTGCCTGGCAAAGCCCTAAAAGGCAACTGTCACGATCTCGGCTGACTGCAGAGCAACATGAAAATCCTGGAAATATCCATGCAAGCGGTCGTGTTCTTCACAAAGCAGGCAAATTATTCAGGGCAACAGCCTTGCAAAAATAACACGTTGCTTAGAAGGTTTTCCAGAACGCTTTTTAAAAAAACCTGTGAAACCCTCGCACATCAGCATTTACCAGAGAAATAACACATTGTGGTTTTACAACCCCAAAGCGTGTTTTCTGCAAAGGAAGGGAGTGTTTTCCTTGCAGTTCCTTACAGAGCCATTGTCACGTCAGCGCTGTAGATCAGTGCGGAGATCTTTCACTTCTCGTGAAATGAACTGTGTGCCGTCTCAGTGGACTGACTGATTCTGTCATTCCTAACATTGTCTCTGCAGCAATGGAAAAATGCCAGGTTCCATATCTGTGCTTAGATCTGCCCAGCTCCTTCTCAGCAAGGCCCTATCTCCACTTGGTGGTGAAACAGAACTATTTTTGGCTTCAAGAATATCATCTTTTTTAGACATGACTGCAATTTCCATTACGATGTCTTCACTTTTCTAACCCATTCCTGAATCTGTGAGCTTCCTTTTCACCACTGAAAAGGGAATAAAACTGAACATGGGGCACGCATATTATCTATTCAAAGAGAATTCAAATAAATGAAAACTAGTGCTAATTTACTTCTGAAATTTGACTAGACAACTGATAGCTCTGTTGTATTTACAATGCAACGTTTATGGGAACGAGATTGAAAGTTCATCGTTCTGCAAACAGAAGTGATAATGAGCACCAGAACCACTGTTCATTGGAATCTTTTCATGCTTACTGTATTGTATTATCTTAAAACTTAATGCAAAGCAGGTCAGTGATGAGATTTTTCTTGCACATATTCCCAGCTTTAAACAAATGCTCCACATTTTTTTTCTGTGACAGATGCTCAGTCTGTACCTTATTTTTAACATTCTGTCATGTTTTAACATCTCTCATGAAATTCAGGCTATTGTTGAGCTCATATTATTTGCTGAGAAGCTTCTTACATACAGGCTATTTGGAAAGATGTGTTACAGCGAGGATATACCCTAGAAGCAGCTTTGTTCCACTGCCAGCATTCACTGATGTGTGAAACTGTGCCCTCGGGGCCCGGCGTTCCGATGAGGTGCCTAAAATCAGGCAGATAAATTTCACAAATGTGACTTTAAAACACTGTTATTAGTAATTTTGAACCATCCCACCTCCTGTACTTGAAGAGTCTAGGGGAAGGTCTGGGCAGCAGAAAAGAAGCAGTAATTGTTTCAGAAGTGAGAATCTGCTCCCTGTCTTCTCCAGGGAGAAGGTGGAAGGTGATAGGGACTAATTCTATGGCCCAGATCCGGCCCATGGGCCACCACGGCATCAGTCTGGCCAGTATTTTTCTTGGCAGTAAAATTGGGGTGGGGACAAGATACAGAAAGTGAGGTGGCAAGAATCCTCAGGGATTTGTGTTTGCAAAGTGCTATGGAGCCCTTCAATTAATTGAAAAGTCAGTGAAAATTTACAGAACTGAGTAAGATTCTACTGGTTAAGTAAGTTTTCTTTTTCTTAAGGACATACTCCTGTTTTAAGCTAGGGCATGGCATGTTCAATGTTTGTACTACTTGGGTTTTGCAAAGTTACAAAGACATACAAACTACTCAAACTACGTTCAAATAGGGTTAAAGCATGTATAAATGCCAGCAAACATCCTTCAGGAGAGTATGAGCAAATGCTGCGAGGTCGTGTTTCAGTACTAGGGGATACCATACCTGCAAGGTCAGGTTTCAGTATCAGGGAAGCTCCTATCGCGAAATTAAAACGTCTTGAAAGAAAAGTTTGTAATGGGAAATGCTGGCATCGTTAGTGCTTTCTTGCTGAAGCCCCGAAGACCTTTGACAGTGTACAGAGTCAGGCATTCACGCACTAGTGACTAACTGATGACAAATGACTAGGGGTGATGGAGCTGTTGAGTTCTACTGCTGTTCTAGCAGCCAAAATAAGAACTGTAAATAATAACTACGCAAGACTGAAATTCCTTGAAAAATAAACGCTATAGAATGTCTCTAGCAGAGGCTGCAAACTGGGACACTAGAAATTATCTATTTCATGAAAAATAAAGGTTGAAGCTTTTGGTAAAATGCCTACAAGACCTGCAGCTGTATGTTATGAATGATTACATCCAGTTAGCAACCGCGTGGAAATGCCCTTTATCATCACTGCATTTCCAAACGTGAAGTAACGAACCCTGTAAATACATTTCCAAGGTTCAGTACATAATTCTGTTTATGCTTCTTTTTACAGACACCTAAAACGGGCAGAGGTTAAGTAACTTACTATATTGCAAACCATGGGACATTTTAACTTCTCCTTCGCGTGGTTTGGGGAGTGCAAGGGGAATACTGATTTATGTGGCTTCTGGCAGGGCACAGCGCTCTGATTATATGTTCTACAGAACTTTTCAATTCTGGATTAAGATACCATTTTTCACGTCGAATAGAATCTTTTTCCAGTGTCGTAGTTCTACTGAAGCCAACGGACTTTGCAAATCCTGGGCGCTGGCAATAATCTGTTGTGAACAACTGACTGACATGTAGAGCTCCTGCACCAACAAGCTCCTCAGCGTGTCACTCAAGCAGCAGCAGTGGTGGAGCAGTGAGTGACCCAAGAACACATCCCTCTCTTGCTCAACGGCCTTAGCTCCAAAGCACAGAGGTGCACAGGGGCCTGACCCAGTACAACAGCCCAGTAACCACAGATGGGCTGTGAAACACGGCTGCGTATCCACCCTTGTTCTTCCTGGGGACAGCTTCCCTCCTCCGAGCCCTCTGAAAACCTTTTAGGCCACGGTTCATTTGTAGGAAGTGGTATTTACAATGTCTTTGTGTATCCAATTCCCTAACCTTCCTCTTTAAGATGAAGGATGAATCAAGCATTCAGAATTTAACTGAATCCGCTAAATCCTAGTTCCACAGAGACGGACAGACTCACCCTGCTCTCAGGGAGCGAAACTGCCATCAGACTTCCCTTTTGGCTGCCGTTTAAAATGTAATTTTTTTTATTATTATCACCTATTTCCTTGTGGCAATACAAACTATAAAGTGGATCCACAATGGCCCATGAAGGGACATTTGAGTCAGGGTGTTAAACATACAGCCACTTTTAGGTTTATTGCTACTTTCTATCTAGTTACCCATTCTTCTAGAATTAGGTGTTCTGTACAGTTGTTGCTTAAAATACTCGAGCAAAAGCTGATATCTACATACCCAAGCGATGAAATCCAAAAGTGAACCTCTTTGTGGGAGATTTTGCAGACAGCCAGAGAGCAAGGAGGGTCAAAATAATACCGCTAAGGTCAGTCAACATATGAAGTGCATCTGTCATAATGGCTAGACTGTTAGCAACATATCCACCTGCAAAGGAAAGTTGGAAAAGTCAGGACGTATGCCATTAATGATTCTAGGCAATATCCTCTTGGCAAAGCTTACAGTTATTTATTTTCAGAACAGTGCATTAAGTGCATGAGTGCCCTTCTTACAATCACTAAACGGGGGGGAGGTTTGCCATTGCAATCAACATGCCAGGCTGTAATTTAAAGCTCCCATAGTTACAAGTGCCGTGAAGCGTGCTTTCTGTTAAGAGTAACACAGAAAGGAGTCACTCCTGTTGTTCTCACAGACTACGGGCATCACAATGTTTGCAAGATCAGACCCAAAATAGTTTTGGATCTTCTCTCTGTATTTATTGCATAGGTGTTTAACCAGATGATCCTTTTATTAAACTGTATCTGTTACTATTTTGACATTACGGAACAGGGACAGGATTCCAATGACTCAGTGGCAAGGAAATCCACCCTGCCCCCTTTTTATTTTTATTACATTATCTTTTAACCTTCACTATTCCCTGTCCTGGCAGGGGTGTGCAAGTTCTGCCCACAAATACTGCAGTGACTCTGACTTGCACAGCGTTTTTCTTCCTTATCTATTACCTTCATTTTTTTCTTGTAATTATGAGCTTCATTGAGATAAATAACCTCCAATCAAAGGTTAATGGGTTTGTTCCAATTCAATTGCTAATGCTGCTATTGGATGGGTGAGAGATTGAAACAATACGCCTCTCTCTTAAGGTTCCCTTATCCGAAGGGGAATCAAGGACAGCACAGGTTGCCTTCCATATGCCTGCAGGTAAGCCTGTTTTCGCAGAAAACATCACATCTTCAGCGTCAGCTCAGCTAAGATTTAGTTTCTCTTTTTACCCTGAGCTTGTCATTCAGCCTGTAAATTCAGAGCAAAGCATGCAGCTGGCGTGCCATTTGGCAGGCTCCAACTAACATTTCGAGTAAAGGCATCTTCGTATACAATTAAAACCATCTTAGCGAAGAGGCTGATCACGGAGAGGCAGCAAATTCACAACTGGCTGGTTGCTCTCAAGGCTGGTCATAAAAGGGGGGGTGTTTGGCTGTGGGTGTCTGTACGTGCACATCTGCGGACAGAGCTACACCCCCCTCCCCTGCCAAACACAAGCAGCATGGCTCACACTGTGGTAACAACCAAATACACCACATTCCAACCGGTTCCTTTCCTCCATCCCCTCTTCTTCAGTTGTTCACCAGTTTATAAGTCAAATTTTTCTGAGTCTCTCATTTTCCAAAGGCCATCACAGCTCAAAAAGAGTGAGTTTTTAAGACTCAGCAATGCAACAACTTTGGCGTAAAATGAGTTGCGCCTTTTCTTTCTGAGTAGGTTTGTGTTCTCACACAATTTAAAAAAAAATGTGACTTAGAAATGTGCAACTCAGCCTCTTTTATGGTCAGCACGAACAAAAAAATTTCTATCTAAGGACATCCAGTTCAGTAGTTTACATGTATAAACATTTAGAATATGTATGTTAATTCACATGTATTAATTTTGCGAATCACGTCCATCCAAGATGAGTCCATTCTATTTCAGCTGGCCTCTCTAAAACTTGTAAAGACTTTAAAATAAAAGGATCAAGATTCGGGTACTGAAGCAAATTGTGATGCAGCATGTGGATTAAGAAAACGTAATTGAGATTTATGAAGTTCTGAAATCAAAGGTTCTCTGTTTCCCTATGTATCGGTTCACTGCCTGGTTCAAGGCAGTGCCCAAGGGTTGTTCAAACACGAAAGAAGTCCACGACCTTTACAAATAGCTTGATGGCTCACCACTGTTTTCTGTGACCCGTGAAGGACAGCACTCCTCTTCCTGGGCGATCAATGAGAAATGTCTAAACATAGCTAAAAATATCAAAACCCTGGCGGAAAAGCTAACTGGGACTCGCAACATCTTTTTCGCTTCTTGATGCAATACGGTCCCTGCAGAGTGTTAAGTAGTTGTCTGACTTTTACAATGACTGTTCAGCAAATTAAACAACAAACAGCGAGGTGGGATGTGGTAACAAGCTTGGCCGTACTTGGGGAAAAAGATATGCCAATCAAGATTTCAGAAAAAAGCTGCTGAAACAAGATTTCCTTCATCTTGGCATCAGCAACAGACAGCAAAAAGAATTCTACTGAACAAATTAATTGCCTGATGGGCTTCTCTGCCTTTTTCTCAGAAACTCAAATCCGTCAAAGATCCCAGGAGGAAGTCCGCTAAAATGCCCTATATGATCAAACAAGGTTTCCCAAAGACCCGAGCTACAGATCAATTTTACAAGTTCCAAAATTCAAAACCAACCAGACAGAACACAGTAGGGGGCTGGAGTGCGATAAATTAAACAGGCACTGACCCAGGACTTGAGGGCTCCATCTTTAATTACTCGTTGTGCTGCTGGTTACTTGCCCTGTGACAAGTCACTCAGGTCAAGATCCACGAAAGTAGATTCACCCAAGTCCCCTATTTATTCTCTGTGGAAGCCGGATGCCTCAGTATTTCATGGGTCTGGCCCTTCGTGCTGTCTGCCTCAGTGCCCTGATAATGAAACGGGGCCGGTAACAGCACAGGTAAGTCAGGGGCCCTTCCGATGAAGTAAATTCAGCATCTATCAGAACTCTGCTATGAATACAACCAAATAACATCCCTCTCATGCTAGAGGATGTCCGCACCTGAGATCCGACACTACCCTGTTCATCAGATTTACCCGAGTTCATGCTGAACCATCACCTCAGCCAGACAAAAAATCAGAGCCTGGGGGCAAACGGAGGCATTCAACCAGATCCCTGCCACAGGTCGGTGAAGTGCCTTACCCGTGATAAGCTGATGGATTGCAGCAGCATTATTAATTACTAACCACACACCGAGAGACAGTGAGGGACAAAGCCACGTTCTCCATTAACCCACATTCCTGACATAAGGCCCCAAATGAAACTGGTGCAGATGCAGTCAGTATGCTGGTCTCTCTCTGAAAAACGGACCACTTGTCCTAGGGATTTTTTTCTGTGTACGTGGGACAAACGCTATTATTTATATTCCAGCGTACCCTTCTTGTAGAAGCTTCTGTCTTACAGACAGAATTCACAACAGTCCCAGGACAAGCGATCCAAGGGATGAGCTCGGGTCCTATTTGACCTCATCTGCACAGGGTGAGGGGGGGAGCATGTACCCCCCATGCCAGGGCACCCGAGGCATCTGTTCCTTACTTCCTGAAAGTTTTTGTGACTTGACTTTTTTCCCCCCATGAATTATGGCCAATTAATTCATCTGCTTAGCTCTGATTTAGACTCCTATGTTAGAATGAAAGCAATTTAAAAGGAATTAATTGTTACAGTTGCTAGAGAGACCTGGCTGAGTGCGCGCATAATGCGTGGGCACCGTGTAACGCTCCCCTCGGTTTCAGATCGGGGGAAGGTGGATGAGAGTTCGAGCATCCTTCCCGAGCCTGAGGAGCACCAAGCGGATGCTTACACCGACGGGCACCACCCAAAACGGTAACGGGACACTGAGGTTTATGCATGGACAGAGATTAAAAGATAAATACTACCTATCCTTTGTAAAAATTATTAGATAATGGTGAAGGCGTAACATTTAACAGCTCCTCTGTGCATCCAAGGGACCTTTAAATGTAATTTTATTCCAAGCCTATGCTGCTGTAGCCCACTAAATAAAGCACAGTCATTCTGTACAGCCTCTTCAACCTACACAGCAAACGACAGCACGCTTTTATGTAAAGCAAAAGCCGCTCTTGAGCACCAGACTCATCCTTCTGACCATCAACATGCTTATAGGGCTACCAATTTCCAGGGAAAAACCCACCATACTTCTGCCAGGTACTAACACACAGAAAACAAAAGAATTCAATCAAACCCCTTGGTATTCTCTGTGTTGTGATGGGAAGTATTCAAATACCTATGATTTCAACTGACTTTGCGCATATGATTTCTGGCTGGCTGGAGCATAAGCTAGTCCAGAGCAGGACATCAGGGAGTTGTCAAGAGTGACTTCTTCACTGGGTTGATGCGGATAGCTCAGGATCCGTCCCTTCAGCTGTACGGAGCAGCATGTATTGCTGTCTCTGGTGAATAAGGGCAAACACCCGCCAACATTAGTGGTGGTGTTGTGGGAAACGTCATGCTCGGAAACGGTTGCAAACACAGCAAGATTTTATGGCAGTGATTAATAAGTACTGAGGATGAAGCCGTTTAACCTATTTAATTAAACCCGTAATAAAACGCTGCTTCTCCCTTGCCTAAAACACCTTACCAACTTACACGAGGACCTCACAAGGAGAAATAAAAAGCCATCAGACATACCAAAAACCCTAACCCTAACATCAGACATATCAAAAACCGCCTGGTTTATGCCACGCGGGGGACTGATGAGATTCAGGTAAGGGAAGTCGCAAATTCCTTTCTTCTCTTGTACGGCAAACACAGGTGGACCTTGCTCCTCACCCCCTGCCCCTGCAGCTACATCTCTCCGGTCTCTCCGAGTGACAGACGGTTTCTCCCAGTACACACTTAAACGCGAGGCCGGAGCGGTGCAACGGCAGGGACCCGGGCCGGAGAGCCGGCAGAGAAAGCCCCGACTCACCCACGAGCTCGCCGGTCATGAAGAGCAGGTAGAGGAGGGCAGCGAGCGTCAGCCGCCTCTTCACCCTCCGCTGCT
>NW_010249132.1:0-4355 GCF_000690775.1 Eurypyga helias | reverse complement strand
ATTCTATGATTCTATGAAATTCTGGTTTATTCGAATTGCACTTTAAAGCCCAGCAGCAAAAAGAAAACTTGGTTTATTTGGGAATACAGATAAATTTTTAAGAGACAAGACACCCTACCAAGTCTAAAAATGCATAGAAGTATCAACTGTCAAGTTTTGACCTGGCTGTGAAGAAGCTGTGAAAAAAAAAAGATTGGGCCATGAGCCCTGTTAGAATTGGGGCAGAAACGGGATGCCTGTTCAGTTAGGAAAATCAGTGCAGTTAGGGATGCAGCTAAATCAGAACCAGCCACCCCTGGTCTTAGCCCATCACACACAGAGGTGAAACGGGATGGTCACATGGTTCAAATGGGAACCATGGGGAAATCTAACTCTGTGAGGTGAAAAAACACGTGGCCACGACAGCTGCTGCTGAAGAGAAGGATGGAAGGTGGTACCTCCAGTACCTCCTGGCCCCGAGCTCAGAAGATATCGAGATCTCAGCTGGTGTGGCTCACTTTCTTGGGCAGAAGAGGCAAGCTCCAGCCCATGCACTTGCTCACGACTGTCATACCACAAGCCCATTTACAACCGCGGCTCTGCAATTAGCTTACTGCCCTTCAGCACCGGTACCGCGATAGTACCTGGCACAGGAAGAAGCATCTGAAAGAGGAGATGAAGAACAAAACACAGGCCACTCACTGATTCTGACTGAACTAACAGCATGCCGTCGGTTTCTCTCAAAATCTGTAGGTTGTTCTTCCCAAGTAAACCTTCAGGATTTGCTGAAGTGACACCCAGTTGCCTGGCACAAACACCTTACCGTGTCTTCAAAAAAACACACTGTACCAAAACTACTTGGAAAGGCACAGAGGACGTGCAATTTAGTGCCTCGCGGACCTGTGCGTGTGGGGGAACCTTCAGATGAAGCTGCAATGCTTAACAATGGACAGGGTGAAATTGTACAAGCAGATCATTTCTTTCAAATTCCAGTTGTTTCCAAAGGAAACCTGGGAAATGAGCAGCGCTGTCAAGAAAATGCAAGGCAAGAAGTTCAACCTGCCCGCTGAGACGGACTGGAATGTACAAAGTTTCACAGACCTTGTTCTTCAGGTCACATCAAAAGAAAATTTGTAGACTAATTAAAAAAAAAAAAAAATCGCTGAAGCTGGTTACAAAGAGTAGAATTATCAAAGTGCTTTAATATAGAAAGTGTCAAAGGTAATTAAACAGGGCCATTAACATAGAGCTGCCGTAAGGTACTCAAACGGGTTACATGCGTTTTTAGAACGCAGGAGAGGAGCACAGGGTTTTCACTTCCCTCGTAGGGCCAAAATGGGGTAAGAAAAGATCTTCTCGTTCATTTAGTTTCTTAACACAACTTGCTCTGCTCAGGCACTCGAAGGCGCCGTTGGATTTGCTCCATCTGAAACTGCATCCAAAGGCCTGTTTGCCATGAGATGTTAATAATGGGGCAGCTCTCACTGGGCAAAACACACAACAGCCCCATAAAGTAGATTGATAGATACCTGTCAGTTCATAACGTTAATTTTTACAACCTATTTCTTGATATTAAACAATTCTGAGCTATTTTCTGCAGCTTTCCTTTAAACGCAGTTGAAGAGGACCGAGCGTGTTACACGAACAATCCAACAGCCTCCCTAAGGCGTTGTAACGAGAGCAAATGCAAACAAATAAATAAGGAAGAGGTTTCAAAACCACCTCAGGCAAGATGCTCAGACAACACGTCTTAGCCTCCCTACCGGCTTCTCCTCTCACCTTAGGAATAAACTCCGCTCTCCATAGCACTTTCCTCAGTATTCCAACTCATTAAGCTGCCGCCTACTGCGAGCAGGTGACCTTACAGACAGGAGGGAACTCTGTCCCAAGCACGGCGGAGCCGGCTGCAGCCGGGGGACACGGTGGTTTAGGAACAAGAAACGTCAGTCAAGACCTTTCCTGCGTTCCGCAGATGGAAAAGCGCATTCGCTCCTGCGAGGCGAGACTGAAACACGTGAGGCAGAGCGTCGCGCCTGCTCCCCCGCACAGGCACGTACGGCCATAAGCCTGAGGTAATACGAAGGCTCAGCAACACGACCCGTCTGTTTTCTGAAGGCACCACAAAGACAGCAATACTCCGGGTGTAACGGGAAGAGGCAGAGGCAGGGAAAATAACAGCTACAGTTAGGAGGAAACACTAAGAGCAGCTTGGCTTAACAAGGGAGGAAAAAGGTGGCTCAGTTCTACGACGGCTGCGACATCTGTACCAGCACAGAGACCCTACGCCTCTAGACACAGGAAGAGTAACCAGAGTTTGGAAAAAAGTCTAGTCCTGAACAAAAAGACCCCAACTCCCATTTTTAAGTGGATGAGTGTAAAATCTGTAGCCGAAATCAAAGGAGAGAGCAAAGAATTAACACGCTATCTAAAACAGTGGGGTCCGTCCATACTCACATGGCATCATTAGCCTGTTTCTGATCTACCACAGTGTTACAGGACCTGGACAGCCTCCTTTGCTCTGCAGGATGACTGAAGTCCAGTGAAGCGTCATAGATTAAAACCCTACTCGATCCGCCAGTGAGAACAAATCCCCCTCCCCAGCCGGTACGAGGGAGGGGGGCGGGTGTCTCCCAGACAACCCCAGGCACCCTACAGGCAGTAAGCCACCCAGTCAGTTCTCCTAAGCAGCACTGCACCGAGCAAGCCTAGGCTTGCCAAGATGGTCTGCCCCTTCCATGGACTTGAGGACAGTTTCTCGTGAGCCCTTCAGGCCAAAGGCTCATGCTTCGCCGTTCCACTATCGCTCGTCAAACACGTTTTCCTTCCAGTCTTCCCCTCTCGCTCCCCGTTATCCCAGAAGGACTTTCTGCATCCTGCGAGCAGCAACACTGGCTTCGTCCTCAGAGTCAGACTCGCTCTGGGATGTGGAGCTCTGGGAGGCAGAGCTGCAGGGAGAGGAGCACTCTGGGGAGCACAGGTAGTGCATCAGCGGGAGGCGATACTTCCCACAGAAGTCAACAAACTTGATCTGTCTGACGCAGCTGTCAAAGTAGACACCTGTAAGGACAGAGGGGACAGTAACAGCGCGTGAGACCCCGTGCGGAAACACCCGCAAGCTCTGCGAGGTTGTCGCGGCTGGCGCAAACGCCCGAGATCAGGATGGGACAGAGCGTCAGAGGTGGAAGGCCAAGGGATGCTGGAGGAAGAGGAGGGACCAGGACACCTATGGAAATGCAGAATTCCTTTTCTTAGTTAAAAAAAAAAAACCACAAATGGAAGGTGGTTCAGAACAGCACATTCTTCATGGAAAGACACAGTGCAGACGCTTTCCAGTTTCTTCTAAGCATTAGGGAGAAATCTCAGGCTGGGAATTTGCAAACTTCTTAAAATATCAAATGAATTCATCCACTCTATTTTCAAACTTGTAAAACCTCTTCTACCAGCTAGCAAAAACGCGTTCACAAAGAGACCTTCACGGCTCTGCTTTTCTTCTGCTTGAGCGGAGTCGCCATGCTGAGTCTGGATGCCACTTTCCATGGCAACAGTGTTGCTGTAACACACAATTACGTTCCCTTCCTGTCACAGCAAGTGATTTTAGACACTGACATTTTCAGAAGTTTCCAGCGGTGTTTTAAGTCCCAGCTGGTCTGGGGTAAGCTTTTTCCTCCCGCAGCGTTAGAGCAATGCTGCAGCACTCTGCTAGTTCCCAAGGAAAAACGAAAAGGAACAAACCCAATCAAGTGTTATCCAAGCTGTGCAAAACTCTAAAAAAGGAAATGCTTCTTTCCCTTCCAACACAAGTTCCAGCCCTTCCATCTCTGCTTACGGAGCATGCTTTGATATTGTCCCGTAAGGAGATAAGATAACAGCCTGCTTATGACTGCAGGGTAGATAATAATTAATGATTTTTTTCCCTTAATCTTCTAAAGGCTAAATGCGCAGATCATTTACTCTGGATAAAGATTAAGCATTAAGCCAAATTAAGCCCAAGCATTCCAGGCTTCTCTGTGGAGTCCTCTCCTTCCAGGAACTACACACCAGCAGTCCCAAGCAAGAGCTGAACAAGTTGCTCTCGGTAACTGCCAAGCACTACGGGGTCTCTCCGCTTCTCCACCCCGAAACGAGCCTCGCTGTTCAGCCAGGCTGCCTGTGCATTTCTCCTGTCTGAGGTTAATCCCAGCTGGTTCAGGGGAGTGACGCTTCACACCACGAAGACGCAGCGGAGTGCTGGGATGAGTGGCAAAGACTCCGACAGAAATGCTGTCTTACACTCCCATGCAAATACAGTAAACCAGCACGACAACCTTGAACACCGCTCCTAAACGAACACGTGTACTGGGTTTGCGGGGGCGGGGGGGTTGGTAGCAGGGGAGGGG
>NW_010249131.1:0-3578 GCF_000690775.1 Eurypyga helias | reverse complement strand
ACCATTCTATGATTCTATGACTCCTCGCAGACCGAGATCATGCGGAACGAGTTCGAGCGCCTGGCAGCCCGGCAGCCCCTGGAGCTGCTCAGCATGAAGAGGTGAGCCCAGGCGGCCCGAGCAGCCGCCCACCGCTGGCCCCCTTCTGGGAGCGGCCGCTCCTGAGGTGGGCGGGTGACGTGTTGTAGGTACGAGCTGCCGGCCCCATCCTCCGGGCAGAAGAACGATATCACGGCGTGGCAGGAGTGCGTGAACAACTCCATGGCACAGCTGGAGCACCAGGCAGTCCGCATCGAGAACCTGGAACTGATGTCGCAGCACGGTTGTAATGCCTGGAAGGTGTACAACGAGTACGTTCCTCTGCTCTGCTGAGCCTGGTTAAGTTCTGGCTGCAGCCTCTCTAGGTTTCTCGTGTTTCCCGTGTAAGTGCAGCGGGGATCTCTGGAACACACCCTGGGTTAACTGAGCTCCTCTGGGAGAGCTGTATGTGGAAGAAAAGGAGGTTGGCCTGAAAGAGAAGGAGCCATCTCTGTGGCCAGGCAATAGCCTGTGTTTCAGTGCATCCCAAACCTGAATTCTGTGAGTTACCGTTTGGGTAGAAACTGGTGATGATGGGTTTAATTGAGAGTAAGTAAAGGAACTATTAACAGCCTGCAAAGTGGTAATTCAGTAGTGGAAATAAAGATCCTGCTCAGCCTGGAGCCATTATTAATAAAGCTGTTGCAAAGGCAGGGTTGTGGCAGTGGCTGCAGGAAGCAGCAGGGCTGTTTTGGGCAGAGTGTTAACATCCACTTCGGAGAAGGGTTAGCTTAGCCATAGGTGGAGGTGTGGACAAAAGGAGCAAGAGACACAGCTCTGAGAGAGGCAGAGGGTTGCTTAGCTTAGGAGAAGGGAAGCAGGTAGAGGATCTGTTAGCTCACATACACGTCAGGAGGGGAAAAGAACTGTTCCTGCGCTGACAGTGTTACCTGAGGGAAACAATAATAAAAATTGGTCACAGGTAATTCTAGAATTAAAATTAGAGAGTGGGTGATAAGGCAGGGAGATGCAGTCCAAATGCTGTCCCACGAGCAGGGTCTGGTGCCCGGTGTGCAACAGGCCAGTGGTGCACACGAGCCAAGACAGTGATTTATTCCATCAACCCAGACATAGGGTTGTACTCAGTTCACAAGAGCAGCAGCACGATACAGTCAGAAGCTTGAGGCTAAAGCTCGATCAGCTGATGGATGTGATTTTATGGTACTGCCTGATGGCAGGGGCTGACCGCAGCCCTAGTGAAGGTTTAGGTCTTAAACCTACACATGTGACAGCTGGAGTGTTTTGGCGTGGTGTCGCGCCCTTCAGGAGCAAAGGACAAGTGGGTGTTTGTGGTGATGTGGGTCGTTATGTCCTTCCCTCCGGAGAGTTGAGTTGCGGGTTCAAGGGGTCTCGTCTCGCGGTTGTATGTTTGCCTAACGCTGTGCTTGCGTTCTGCTGTCAGACACCTGGTTCATATGATAGAACAAGCCCAGAAAGAGCTTCAGAAGTTGAGGTGAGTTACTCCTTTTCATGTTTTCATACTGAAGTTGGAAGGACAGTGAACCCTCTCCCCGTTCCCTTCCCCCCAGCTGTACAAAGGCTCACGTACGTGCTGACGTGTATTCATTGTGCCATTGTCTCGGCAGAGACGTGTTCCCTGATGTTAGCTGTGGCCTGGCAGTTGAAAGGGGATGCTCTAATGAGTTTAGTGGATCACACAGGACGGAGGCTGTCGTATGCTGAAATGATGCACCATTCCCTCTATTCTGACAACGTGCTATGGACTTGGCTAGTAAAGCTTTTCAGTGAACTACTGTCACGGTCAGCGTGAGGATGGGGCTGGATGCTGGGACAGGTAGAAGGCAAGCTGCGTAGTGATTCTTACCTGTTAGCAGTACCTGTGTGTTTAGGTTAGCCGGAATTCCTTCCGTGGACAGAATGCATGTGGGAAGGGGTAGAAGCAGAACTCAAGCTGGGAAGGCTAAAGAAACACCGTGATGTATGGCAGGGAGGCTAACCGAGTGCACGGGAGCTACTGGGAGGCTTCAGTGTTCCGCACTTCTGGGGTGCTTCACTGAATCGCTGACATCGTAGCTGTTCATCGCTGCTTCTCTGACTTTCTTCAAGGGAGAACAAAACACCACCTCTGCTCTGGATGTGTCCAGGAGCAAGAGGCTTGAATGTTTGAAGTTTTGCTTTGATCTCAGGGTTCTGTGTGCTCCCCTGTACCAGGATTTATCCACCTAGATGTTGTAATTACAGTTCTGGCTACACAAGTGTTTCCTGGTGGTACCTCTGGGGATTAGGTATATATTGAAATTAGCAGCAGGTATCACAGGTTTTAAAGGAGACAGAAAAACCCAACACTGATCTGTTTCTCCCCAGGAAAAACATTCAAGACCTGAACTGGCAGCGCAAGAACATGCAGCTCACGGCTGGGGCTAAGCTCCGAGAAATGGAATCCACGTGAGTTAACCTGAGACTTTCTGTTAAATTGTCCACACGTGCACCTTTTGCTTGACATTCTCCCAGGCAGAGCATCCCTGATCTTCCAGTACTGCTGCCGTGTGGCACTGCGCGAATGCTGTTGCTTTACGCCACTTAGTTGTGTCATTTCGGGCTGCGTGATAGTTACTGCGGTTGAGTGAGCTGATGAACAGGTTTGAAAAGGAGGGCGTGCTAGCTGCCTGACACTGCCTGCATACTTGTTTCTTAAACATCTAAATGCTGGAAATGGGCAGATTTGGGTCTAGTAAATTAAGTTTTGTGCGTTAAGGTTTAACAAGGTTTAAAAACTCATTTTTATCATGTTAGTTGTTCAGATTGCCAGTGATATCAACAGAGGTTTATCATGTGCTCAGAAACATATTGCTTTTTTTGGCGTCTTTGTGCTTCGGAGCAATGATTGCTTTATTTTGAAACACAGGGCTGTTAAACAACACTTAAAGCCTTTTTTTCTTTTTTTTTTTTATTTCGTTTCCCTTCCAGGTGGGTGTCTCTTGTCAGTAAAAATTACGAGATTGAACGAACTATTGTGCAGCTAGAAAACGAAATTTCACAGATCAAACAGCAGCACGGGGAAGCGAACAAGGAAAATATCCAGCAAGACTTCCAGTGACAATCCTTGCTGCAGCAGACGTTTAAAAAATTGCAACCACGGTATCTCTGAGGTGGCTTGGTTTGTTGACACCTCCAGCTGCAGCTGTGTGAGGTGATAAAAAGGGGTTTTCATGGGTTTGTTTAGGAGGAGGCAGGGCAGGCTCAGAACCACCCTGTTCAGAGGCGTTGTGGGCAGTTATGTGTACTGTGAGTCGTTTCACTTCTTATACACCTGAAGTAGTTCCTGAGCCCGTTTCATGTTTTTGCATTTTCCCCTCTGCCGTTAATAAATATTGTTGGCTGTCTGCACGGCTCTGCCTCGCGTTCCAAAGCCGCCCCGAGTGCTGTCACCGCGGTATGGCCCCCAGCAGCCCCCCGGGGCTGGCCTGCTAAGCGTGAATGGAGCGGGGGGGATGTGCCCGGGGCAGAGCCTGCTGCCCGGCCTTACCGCGTTCCGAACC
>NW_010249130.1:0-8746 GCF_000690775.1 Eurypyga helias | reverse complement strand
CCCGAGGCACACGGGTTGGTCGCATCCGTAGTGTCAGCACCTGGAGCGCCTCAGTCTGTTACAGAAAACACGTGCTCGGCACCTGCCGACCCGAGGTGAAGCACGCACTAGCCCAGGGGGTGCTAAGGCAGCAGTGCGGTCAGCGTAGAGTAGGCCACGGCCGGAAGCGCTTCCTTCTTTGCCTTCCCTTTCTTTTCAGTGTGGATCCAGTCTTAAATCACTGTAAAAAAGCGGCTGTGGTTAACAGCAGCGGCAGAGCTATCCGGGGTGTTGTGACAACACCTTCACCGCTGTGGGGTGGGGGGGGGTGGCACGTGTATACCTACTGGAAAGACACCTTAAGTGAAGTTTTGGTTCTGCTTTCACAGCACATTTTTAACCAATATACTTTAAAAAAAAAAAATACCACCAACAATGGCTGTTTATTCAGTTTTGTTGTCTAGTTAGGTGAGTTTGAAAGAAATGTATCATTGTATAAAGAATGCAGAATATTCCACAGACCTGAATAGTGATGTTGATCCAAATCTGCTTATTTTTAATAACTTTTTTTAAAGTGTTTGTATACACTAGTGCTCTTGGAACAGATTCTTGCCTGACCAAAGTACTCCTGTTTCGTGGCATGGTTTAAATCTATTCAGCATAAAGTTGTTGTTAGGTGTAAAAATGACATGGCATTGATAATCCTTGTTCGCTGGGGTTCGTGAGAGCTGCCGTTTTGTCTACATGAAAAGTCTGGGATTGCTTCACCTATTCCTCTGCTACCCAGGGAAGTCACTTCTGAGCAGAGTTCAAACGTTCTCTGGGTGTATGGAAGTAAACGAGAAAAAACATGACACACCTTTAGCAGACCAGTGACACCTTATCTGAAAGCTGGAATGCTTTAGCTTTCTGCAGAAGAGCCTGTTTGCCGTTACTAGTGAGCAGGGTGTCCTGTTTCTACAGGGGAACAGCAGCCTTTAGGCCAGGGCACTACTCGTGTGTCTTTAAGTGAACCCCCAAAACTTAGATCATCGTGTTACTTCACAGATCAGAAGACAAAGACATTTTTCCTCCTTCCTATATTGTTTCCTGTCTTAAGTTTGCTGAAAACTTTGCTTTTAAGCACTTCTAATCAATAGGTATTTTCAGTGTTTACAGTTCGTACGCGCAACAGTTGTTAGTGAACAAACAGGGGTTTTCCCAAGTTTGTTCCCCCTCTTGCGTCTAAGCCACGGGAAGGTGAGTACATCATAGAAGTGCTGGGTAACTGGAGTGTGGGCACCGTTTTCACAAGCCCGTTGGCGTAGTGTTGGAGAGCAGAAGGGACTGTACGCTGCAATTTCACCTTTTTTCGGAATAGGCCTTGAAATGTGGTATCTGAACTCCGAGTTTTCTGTATTGAACTGTTCGTTTCAGGCATGCAGAGGAGAAAGTGGCACTCTCCATCCTCATCTAAAAGTGGTACAGGATAAAATTCTCAAACACAAAGCTCTCCAACTTGCCTCCTCAGCTTCTCTGAGCGCGATGGTTCCTCACGGTCCGTGTTCATAGCGTCGGCAGAAATTGCGGGTTTAACGAGGTAATTTGACTTCCGTGGTGTTAAATCACTCAAGTGTAAGTACAGGTTCCTACAGGTGATCCTAAATTCAGTCCCCCATAAAAACCAGAGGTAATAGCACATTGTTCTAGATGAAAAGAGCTCTTTCTTTCAGACATAAGGAATGGCCTGGAGCAGCTAGGATCCTGTGCCATGGACTCTGGAGTTGAAGTCAGGTGTTGGTGTTTCCCTTTCCCTCAGTTTTGTTCAAGCCCAAGGTAAGGGCATCACCGTTTGTATGTACCTGAATAAGCACCTTTGCAAGGGCACAGCAGCATGGGGGCAGGGGAACACGAAACAAACCTGGCAGCTCATGTCTCACTCGTAAGGACTCACCGGGGGAAAGAGAGGGGCAGGCTTACCGTGACGTGCTGGGAGATGGTACCCGAGGGAGTACGACACTGAATCGCAGCTGACAGAGTGCGAGCTTTAAAGATCGGGTCATTCCGGGAGGACTGGTGTAGGGCCCAGAATGGCAGTCCTCTCACAGAACCCCAAGCCTTCTGTATAACTTATTTTTCTATTTGTGGGGGAGGAAAGAGGGCAGTCCACTTACAACCGCTTTCCTACGAGGAAACTTGAAATTGCACATGTTCCTTCAGTCTATAGTTTTATCAAGTGCATACTTTTAAATATTGTTTGTCAGTGAGAAGGTTCTATCTGGTGATAAATGTTTATATTTCTTATGGCTGCCTTGTAAAGATTCAAAAATGTACAATAATGAATTTCTTAATATGAAATAAGGAGTCAGATTTCTACAACTGGTATAGATTTTGATGTGAGCTGGTTTTTAAAATCTTCTAACAGAGAGTCACTTAAATAAAACCTTGCCTTTAAGCAAACAGTGTCACTGATTTTTCTTTCCAGTGATGTGGGAAGCATTAGCTCGTCCTTGTCCGTGTCCTGGCAGCCAGTGGAAACAGCAGGCAGAGGGGCTGTTAACACACCTGACCCTCTGAAGTAATACTTGGGTTGGGGGTGATTGTTCACACGACTCCGACCCTCCTTCCTTTTGAAAAGTCATAGGAGAAAGTTCAGGAATGAGACAGTGTCTTTGTGAAATCTTTATGGAAGTAGTTTCAGTACATGCAGGGAACAACTCCAAGCTGCTGTTGGGTATAGAAAGGTGGTTTAAAATCAACAAAACACACCAAAAAACCCACAGCACAAAACACACCGAAAATACATCAACACATAGCACAAGCTAAGGCTCTCGGTCAGGGAAGTCAGGGTTGTTTTCATGTTGCCAGGCCTCAATATTTTACAACAGTCCAGCTTGACACGAAAAAAGAAAAACCAGGAGCAAGTTTAAAAATCAATACTTATAAATCAGAATTGGACAGGACTTCTTCCCATATTTATACTTAATACCATTAAAATAGTAGTAGTTTCAGTTTTATTAAATTACACATGTATCTTAAAAATTATGAAGCAGAACAAATTTTCCCCAAATCATCTTTTGTCTTAGAGTAAATGCAATCTGAGAAGCCTGCACAAAGCTGCTGCAGTGGAAAACCACCCTGCTGTTGAAGTCTGGAAGCTTGAGAAATCTTTGCTGTAGTTTGACTAAACGTTACACCGAATCACCCACCAAAAAAGGCTCGTCAAATGAACATTACTGTAACAAAAAGTCATTAAAAGAAAAATAGAGGTTATCGAGTGCTTGGTATACTTCATCAGCTAAAATACCTGCACTGTGGTGTTAGCTAGTGAGAGTAGGTGTCAGAGGTTACGTTAATTGTAGTAACTGATTGCTGGGTACAGCTAAAAGACACGTGTTGTAGTGCAAAAGCAATGCTTAACTGCCGAGATAGTATTTAAAACAGCAGCAATAAAGGACAAAGTTGCTCGGATTTGGAGCCCAGCTACTTAAGAAAGGAGTAGTGAGGCTAATCTGACCTTGAAGGCCGTGGAGTCGCAGCGTGGCTCCTCTCGTGTGCGAATGGCTGCAGAAGCCTGCTGCCTTGGAACGGCAGTTCTGGGCAGAACTCAAACACGCCGTGACTGTCGTGGTCCAAGGAAACAGGATGCTTAACCTTTGGGCGGTTAGCATGCAGAAAGGAATGGTTAGGCTTTCCAAATCACAGACCACAGTATGCACGGTAAAACTCTTGGCAAGTGGATACCAATCTAAATACTACTGTTGCCCACGATTACCCTTCATAGGGCTGCGGCCCGTGCTCTGGCCATTCCTCCTGGGCAGTTCAACAGAAGCTTCAGAGAACTTCCCGCCTTCTGGCAGTCACACAATGAAGATGGTCCCTCACCTCGGCAGGAGAATGCACATGGTACAACTCTGATTCTCTGCTCACTTGAAAAGGGGCAGCGAGGGAAGGGAAATCCTGAGCTGCTTTGAGAAGAAAGATTATAAAGTGTAATGGCTTATTCAGTGTACAGAGTCCAGCCTTTCCCACGTTACACAGAGCTCTCCTTTGTACACGCTCATGAACTACCAGTATGTACAGCCATCCCTGTCAGATGCCAAGCGCTCCGTGGAGTTCCTTGGCCTGACTTCCGATAGCCTGAGAAGGTTTCCGAGACCGACGTGCAGACTGTAGGTTTCGTGCCATCAGATAACAGTCGTTGGATGCTGCCTGTCGCCTGCAGAACGACAACAAGACTGCCGTGAGCAGCAGGAACTCAGCACGGTTAATGCACAGCTTGTCACGCACGTGGCTGGAAAACTGGTAGGTGGGAGCAAGGAGGGGGTCTGGGACCTGCCAGACCAATTGCTGTGCTTAAAAACACCAGCCATACAGGTACCAACTGCTGTTACCATGACAGCATCGTCTTAACTGCTAAGACAGTGCTAGGGGTGGAGAGGACAGGCTGTAAAATCAGACAGCTCAGGGTTAACGGTTCGTTCTGTCATGCTTGGCCACGTCATTAGTAATGAGTGAGAACTGAGGTCGAGTAGCAGAGACATTAGTACCAGTAGTTTTCTGGTCTGGGGTGAGAAAAGCTGCTGCTCACACACAAGCCCAACCTTGGGGTCATTGCAAACCCAGAGGGTTTCACTACTCCACAACGTGCAGGTGAAGTTTTGCACCTGCTCAGTGATCTGCGGTAGCAGAGACAGCCACCGCGAACACGCGGGGAGACCCCTCTGGTTCCAAACAACGATGCTCTAAGGAAGCAGCAGTTACTAAGCCTTTCTGTCTCCAAAAGCAGGTTTTCTCCCCACAGGTGCATGCAGGTACAGACAAGGTGAGCGAACAGCTACTTTACCTGGTTGGAACTATCTTCAGTTACGAATGAGAGAGACTGTCATGTCACTAACAAATGGGAGAACATCAGGCGTGAGACTGGGTGAACTTTCAGTAGATACGATCATTCACTTCATACAAGATTCAACCTACCGTTGGCTAGAAATGGTCCCAGTGGTAAAACCGAGTGTTTGGAATTATGTAGGATATTCAGCCCTTACCTCTGATGATAAAACAACTTAACGCTGAGCCCTCTCTAGAGGGTTTTAGGTGCTTGACATTTAATTAGCGAATGCTTGACATCAAGTGTTGTAAGAGAAGAAGAGCTTTAGGGAACTGCCCTGTGACAAGACTTCTGACCTTTAGTTTTTACTGTCTTCATATGTCTAATTGAGCATAACATAACCTTTACAAACCCAGCAGCCTACCACCTCGTGATCAGCCGAGGTGGTGTGTAAGAGGCTTCTGCATCCTCTGAATTTTCGAGCTGCGGATGCCAAGGACTCTCTGCTAACACAACGCTACCTAGTAAAAGGCTTTGCTTATAAACGTGCCGGTACCGATGAGTGTCAGCACGACGGGATTTCTGCCCCCCTTCCCGGCCTGGATTGCCACCTCCTGTAGGCAGAGCAGGGGGGCACCGCTGGCGCTCAAGGGCAAAGGTGGGCTCTTCAGGGGGAAAGCCGACTGCTGCGAGAAACCTGACGACAAGGAGCGCGATTGGCAGGTTTCCAAAGCTGCAGATTAACCTGCCCGGCTGTCTTGAAGAAAGAAGGGTCTGCTGCCTTACAGCTGAGAAGGTTCTGCAGCTGTTCCCCAGCCTGAGTTACGGGGGTCCCTGACCCTGCGGCTGGCAGCAGCCGGGTGGGAGGTTGCTCTAAGCTGAGGGACAGCGAGCGGTACTTACCTCTCCTCTTGCACAACGGCATCATCAGATGCCTGAGATCGGCGCTCCAGCTGGCAAATCCCTGAGGAGATCAGATCCAGCTCGCAGTCCAGCTCTCTGCAAACGGAAAGGTCGTTACTGCAGACGGCAGGACAGGCCGAGTAGCCGGCAGTGCGCAAGCCTCCGTCCCAGCAGGAACAGCGCTGCCTCCAGCCTTTACCCAGCGAAGTTTAGTGCTCTTCGTTTCACTGACCCTCTCACATCTCCACCCCCCACACCTCTATCTTCCAGTTCAAGCACTGGGTTCAGATTCACAAGGCTTGGATTCAGCCTCCAGCTTTGACATTTCTCATGTGACTTTGACCCAAACAAAAACCCGTTTGTGCATTGTGACTTCCCTCCTTCGCTCACAACTCCTCATCTAATTTGTGTTAAATCTTTAAGGCAGGAATCTCTCTGCTCTCCGTACAGAGCTCAGCGTAAGCAGAGCTATTCATGCTGTCCCTGATTGCCAACAGAACTTGGGAAAAGTTAAGCAGGAGCGGGAGGCATTGAGAGCATTTTTCTGTACCAGAAAGGCATCAGCCAGGAACTCGGGTGCGTCTCTGGTGTCTGATAGTAAACTCTGGTGTAAACTTACCCAGGGGGAGAGTGACTTCTTAAAAAGTCCTTGTCACGGCAAACAAACGTTTCATGTTTCAGCTTTATACAGTGCTCCATCCCCATCTATACAGGGACCTGTAACTACTTCCTTAACTGCTGGAGCGGCACAGCCTTCAGGGGAAGGGGAGAGCAGTCTTCCTTCCTTGCCTTTCGCCTTACATGATACCCCAATCACAGTAATTAAAACAAAGGAATAAGGTTTACAAAAGAATGGTGGCTTACATCTTCCTGCCGGCAGGAGCAGGCGATGAATAAGGGCTCTTCAGCGCTGCTGCTCTTCTTGGTCTCCGGAGCGAGACGGCGTCTTTACCAAGCCAGGATGAGAAACCCCTCCATTCCCTGCGTTCTGCGGCCCTCGTTGGCCCAAGCAAGGCGCTTTTGCTGGATCGTGGGGTGCCTTTGGAAGCGCCTGCTGGAGTAACACTTTTCTTACGGCAAGGGGTTCGAGGCGCAGTGCTTCTTTTCTTGGTAGGACTGCTTGCACGGCTTCTGCTGATGGATTCGGCTGGAAAGGTCACCAAAGGGCAAGACTTCTGTATTTTCTGAAAGAAGCATCAGACAGACACGTTGCGCGAAATGAACTCAACCGGCCTGGTTTGGAACCAGAAAGACAAGGAACGTTTGAGCTGAATCCCTAGCTGTCGCTCTCATAGCAGGTTTAGTCTAGAACGATTGCTTCTCAACCCTCCTACCCATTTGCGTTGGAGCAATCATTCTCCCCCCAGTCCTTGGAACTTGCCAAGGACTTCAGGGGGCATTGGAACAGAGCTCCTGCACTTGCGCTGGAGAGAGCCGGGCTCCCTAACCCACGACTGATGTGGTTATGTCGGAGGTCTCCGCCAACAGCAGCTCTGGTTTGCTGCCCTGCTGCCATCTCATGGTTCTGTCAGCCCACATTTAGATGGACTGGAGCGAAGAACCTGCTAACAAATAGTGTGGGTACAAGAAAAGGAATAAAAACCAAAAAATCCAAAGCGCTACACGTTTCTCAGAAGCAATTCCTTCGCAAGCAATGGCAGTCTCTGCCCGCCGTCCTCCCTGTGGAGGCTGCTTTGCCATATAAATACAGTAGGGAAAAGCATTTATTTAGTAATAAAATACAAGTTTTGATGAACCTGTCTTGCCTTTCTTCCTTTCACCTTCCTCCCTGTTCTGCCAGATCCGTAATTCACCTGTCTGGACGATGTTACTGGTCAGCAGCTACGGACAACGACTGCTGTGTGTGGGAGAGACTGCCAAACACAGCATTCCATATGGAGTCAAGAAATCTCAGCCCTGAAATGAAGCCCCACTGCAAAGGCAAAGTACCTGGGACACTGTTCCAAAAGCGTTTTTCGCTGTTCTTTTTATACTCTGGAGGGTTTGGCACTTCTGTCTTGCTTCCAGACTTTCCCAGGTTGGGGTCTTTGGAAAATTCAGCTCTACTTGCTTTAGGGGTACTCGCTTCCGTAGGGACATGCGGATGGTATTGAGAGAACTCAAAGCAGCCCTTCTCCGGAACGTGTCGGCTGCGGGGCTCTCGTTCTCATCGAGGTCAGCCAGGAGTTGGTGCTGGCGCCAGGCCATCGTTGCCTTGACGTTTCGCAGCACAGAGACCATCTTCTTCCGGTTCTCGGTCAACCCTATTTCCAAGGCAATCACAGCGAGAGGAAGAATTAGACGGATCAGGGTACAGAGCGCTGTGAAGGAGGAGAAGGGGAAACATGGCATACTGGGTTACATTTGCCTGAAACAACCCGTCAGAGCTGAGCGGAGTTTGGCTTGGGCGGCTCGAAGGGGAGCAGCTCATTTCTACAGCTCCTCAGCTCTCTGCGTTTGCAGCAGCCACCGTCCGAGCCGGTGAGCCGCGAGGACGCTCTCGCACCGTGCGTTTCTTCTTGGTGTCTCAGACTAAGGTCTCCTATCCCACATTTTTGCCTTCGTTAATCGAAATGGCTTTTTGCTGCCGGGCAAGCTTACGCAGCCGCTGTCGCGTCCCGCCACGATGCTGGCTGCTGGCTCACGCTTCAGTGCCGACTGAACACGCAAGTCCTGACACGGGCAGGATTGTTACCGGCAGAAGAAACTGGTGGGAAGGGCTAAGATGCCTGATGTCGACAGGACAGGCGACAATTGGAACCTGTACGTACGGTTTAAATTCACTTCCGCCAGCTGTCACACTGGGGTACCACCAGCACGTTGCTTCTAAAAAGCAACTGAAATGCAGATCTGTCTCAGCAGTTGCTGAAGTTGAGAGCAAACCAATCTCACCCGCACTTCCTCGCAGATAAAGCAGCCGGGAAGCCTTTACCGTCATTAGGCCGCGTCGTGGTGAAGAGCACTCGGCTTGGCTCGCTCTGGTCTCCCAGCTCGCCCCCCTCTCACCAGTTTGTGTCACAGATTGGTAAGGCGTATGGAAATCATCGAATCACAGAA
>NW_010249129.1:0-10874 GCF_000690775.1 Eurypyga helias | reverse complement strand
GCCTGTGTCTTCCATTTTGACTGTAAATTAAGCTGGTATCTCTGAGACTGATGGAAGATGAGCAATACACAAACTTTAAAGACTGCGAATGAAATGCTGGAGGGGGAGAAAGTAAGGAATCAGAAAAAACATATGCTTTGTTTCTTAGATTCTTTTTTCTTTATACCTGTCTTGAAAGAATCCTGATCTACTTATTCTGCTTATTCAAATAGTATTCCTGGAAAAAACAGGAAGAGCAAAAATATTTGCTTTGCAGAAAATAAGCAGGACCTATCATAACTATACTCTTTAAAACTAACAGAAAATCAGGCCTGATACCTTCTTCTTAAGGAAGGGAAGAGTTGCAAATCTATGGAAATTTGGTTTGGTCGCGCTTTTTTTTTTTTTAAATAATTACTATTACTATTTTCCCTGTGTGGGTTTCTGTTAAGTTTTGGCTTAAATCATGAGAATTTTGCCACTTGTTTCAGTGGAGTTCATTTTTAGAATGTAAATTTTATAGAGAGTAATAGCCCGAGAATGAGAATTCATGTTTTTCATAATGAATAGCTCTTTCTGATCCTCTAAGAAGATTTCCTCATCATTCTGATTCCATTTAGACCAGCTATAAAAAAAGTAAATTAGAATAATATTAACAGCTTCCTAAGGACATTAATGATTAATTGCTGATAAGTACTAAATATTACTGTGAAAGTATGTGTTGGCATGCATATGGTATGCTTATTTTCTAGCTGATGCAATATTTGTGCTGCAGAGGCTTGGGAAAAAATACTGCATTATCAAAGACTTCTAAATTAAAAATCCTGTAGTTTTCTAAGACTCTGACATGCCTTAGAGAGGACAGATGTAAAGGTAAAACACAATTCTGTACAATTAGAAACTAGAATTTTAGTTCTCTGTAAAGTGTTGTAAACAATCAGTTTTCAAGCAACAAGTTAAAGCTTCTGGTCTCAATTTCATGATACTGCTTGGGAAACAGCTTAGTAGGTGGCATTTGCATTTGGTTAGGATCTAGTACAATGAAAAGTGAAAGACTCTGGTAAGATGCTGTCTGGCTGCATGAATCACAGTGACCTTCATAAAAATGATTAGCCAGTAGTATGCCATTATCAACACCAGTTGTGTTCTAATATTCTGCTGTTTTTCCATATGGTACTGAGAAAGGTTATGCCATTTTTGGAAGAAAACTGAATTTGACTTCTTTCCAGTATGTTTCATTCTTAAGTGTCTGCTGTTCTGCTTTAGATCTTGAAATTAACCTCATCTCCCGAGAGATGTATGTAACCGTACAATTGAGTAGTTTCTTATTTTTGTACTTAGCCTTTCTTAGTAGATGTCTGCAAGAGGTCTTGTACATCCTTAGAGATGGGCAGCGACGTATACAGAATTTGCAGCACTTGCAGTCTTTTTTTTAACAAGAAGCAGTATATTGTTCGTGGTCTTGTGTTAAGGCTGGGATCAAGAGAGATCCATGTCTGTGTGAAAGGCCACATCGCTGAAATTCAGCATAGAGTCTTGCCAGCAATACAAGTAAGACTGGGTAGATAACAAAGAAATGTACAGCATGGGAAATGAGAAAAGGACCCAGTAAATTTCCTGCAGAAAAAGGTAGATAAGCAGCTGTCAGAGGGGAGCCTTTATAGAATGAGTTGGTGGTTTTAGTTTCTTTCCAAATCTATAGCTATTTATACTATGAAGTATGGTATGGAGAACATGCACCCAGGCTGGTGGTTTCATGAAGAAACAAGGTTGTGGATGGGTTCAAAAAACAACAACTTTCAGATTCCCTAAGGAGGTTTCTAAGCACTACCATTAATATAAGTATTATGGAAAGGCAGAATGGGAATTTTTTTATTACCCTTACAAGATATATGGAGACCTTATTTCCCTTGGATAGGTGTCAGAACACGTGGATGCTCTAAACAGCAAGAAAATTATTTTGTAAAGAGTAAGAGTCTAATCCAATCTCAACTGAAGTAAATCAGAAAGACTCCCTCTAGCCTTTATGGCTACTGGATCAGGCTCTAAATATCCTGCCCTTTCATTTCGTCTTGTAATTATCACTTTTAGAGTATAATTATAGTAGCTTCTATAGTGTGCTCAGTGCTATATAAAACCACCAGAAAATAGTTTGTCAATCAGTTCAAAACTGAAGTGTGTAACAAACTACCTGTGGAAAGATCAATGAAATTAAGATAGCATGTGCATCACAAACTTAACAATAAAAAATATTGTGAGACTATTACCTGCTAAGAAAATATTACAATTTAGTAGAGCATTATCTTCATTAAAATTCTTGAGTAAACTGTATCTGTTGGCCTGATCTTTCACTTATACAAACTGCATTGGTGTGTGGGCTGTCAGAGCAGGACAGACTTGGCTACAGACAGGTTTTGTTTCTCTCCCGCATTCTTATGTGGGTCTTGAAGAAAGCAGGCCTAATTTGAAAACTGTGGTCTCAGTCTTCCTGTCCACCAGGCACTCAATCTGCCACATGATTCAAGTCACTAGAATATTCCCAGTCTACTGGGAAAGAAGCCAGCAGTGGGAGCTGAGGCATGGACTAGCCATCAGGCTGTTCATGAAGTGATCCCAAGCTGCAGTTTGGATAATGCTGTTCTTTAACTTAATATCGCAACTGCCAGAGCTGATTGATAGTAGCAAAAAACTTCTAGGCATTTTCTACAGCAGAATTAACCATTCTGCTCTGACTTAAGACGTTGCTTTGTGTAGGAAGAACCATGTTATGTTAAACATAACCTTTCCTGAACAATGGAGATGAAATCTTGATGTTGCATGTGGAGCCAAGGTGCAGGAGGAACTTAAAAGAGTTTTGGAGCTCTGCCTATTAGTCGCCTGTAACATCTGTAACAGACCTAAATGAACCCACTTACTAAAGACACAGCACTGGGGAGAATGGCAAGGGGGACTGGAAAGGAAGATAGTAGAAAAGTAGCTATAGTTTGATTCATGGATAAAGAGTGGTGAAGCAGCTATAAGGATAGATCTTATCCCCTGACTGGACAATGCCTATGAATTCAATTTTGATTATAAGCAAAAATACGTAAGCAGTGGTTAAAAGGAATGAGTGGGCTGGGAGCTTTGCATCTAGTAATGTAGCTCAGACAAAATTCTGTCTCTGAGTGAGGCCGAGGAATACGATGTCTGGGGGTATGGAAGTACAAGCAGCTGTACTTGGTACAGGCTGTAGCTGTAGTGGGGGGAAAAAGCAGGAGGGAGAGGAGAGACATCATGTCTCCATTTCTTTGCTTTGCACTTTCTGCTTTGATGAAAATTTGGGGGCTGAGGTATACGTGGCATTTACTAGATAAAGCACGTAGAACAATTACAGGCTGCACAGGAACAGACAGTAATGTATCTGTTCTTAAACTGTAGGACAGAACTGAACAGTCTGCATACGGTGATCAGTTAAATTCACTGCTTCTGACTTTAAATCTTTTTGGCTGCCTCAATTGTTTCTTTCATCTCTTCATACAAAAGAAAGGCTGGGGTACTAGAAGCTGCATCAGTTCACTAACAAAGCTTCCTTCAATTCTGCTTTGCAATTATATTTGCCTGTATTCTTGACAAAAAAAGAAAATAAAAATAAAGCAGATCTCTTCACAACATAAATACTTTTAAAATGTGCTCTCAAGACTGCTTGGGATAAATCTGACCTATTTTAGTGTTTATGAAATGCATTTAATTCTTTGTATTTTCTTCCATTCTCAAACAGGTGTTCAGTATTATTGTAGGGGACTAATACCGACAAGCACCCAGACATACCATGCATGTGTACCTCAGAAAGTGAAAATCTGCCAGTAAGTCAACTTTCACTTCATGTTTTCCGTGAGGAGATGAATCTGTTCAGGAAGGTCTCTGGCCAGCAAGTGTGTAATTATCCTTCTACCTCGTGCAACTAAGGTACTAAACCTCTTCCAGCAGTGGGGCTTAGCCCTGAATTACCTTTCCACAGCAGCCATGTTCCAGGAGTAGTCCCTCCTGAACTCACATGGAAATGGTCTTCCCTTCATGCAGCAACTCTGGGATCTATGAAGTCTGAGAAACTGCTGCCATTTGCATTTAATCAAGAATTCCAGGCCATCCTTCTCCTCTGCAAGGCCACTTTTAAGGGGCCTTCCCTGTAAAAGTAGCCTTTTGTCCCACAACTTTTATCCTGTGCCATGTAGACTTCTCAAAAATAGAGACCTGGTTAAGTCCTTTTTGCGCAAAGTGTCACTAAACAAAGCGATGCATGCTTGCTGGCATGAAATACAGGTAATTTGGGCTTTTGATAAATACTAATGTTGCAATGAGCTATTCAGTATGGGCCTGATTTCAAAATTTCAGCTAACATTGACTTCAAGATCTTTCTCATTACTGCATGTTATAATTACATGGGCAGCAGAAGTGAATAAATGCTTATGTATATGGTAAAATACAGTTACTGATGTATTTCTAGTTCCTATATGAGTATTAATGATCAGAAGGCTAACAGCTGCTTTTGTCTCAACTGAAAAGAAAAAGACTATCAATACATAAACACATTTTTATTAGAACTACTGGCCTCCACACCTTGTCTTTGTTATACTTTAAAGCTCTTAGTTAGGGAAAAATAATAGTAAAAAATGAAAATATATTAAATTTTATAGTAATAAGCATATTGAAAGTATTTGTCCTATATAAGAATTTAGGATAGGGTACATAACTACATAATCATTACACATCAAGACAACATATAATCTCAAGTCAGATAGGGTGGTTGTGATAAATAAGCACTGTAAATAACCTCTTCCACTGAAATCCAAGACGCTAAGATGCTAATCTTGATTTTTGTGTCATTTTATTACACTTTATTCATTAATCTTATTCAAATACACAGGCAAGGTAGTGACTGTCCTCCCACAGGAGCACAGCAACACATGGCATACAGAACACATCACTGCCTACTGTAGATTTTATCAGTGCTGGCTTTACTCCACAGAATGGCAACATGAGGCATGTAATACAGCTTTTCTGTACTGGATAAATCCTGCACTGTAAAAGCCAGCAGCAGTCCACAGTATCAGTCTACAAAACCATTTTTGTGTGTCCTTATTGTATTTCATGAAAAAACATGGGTTTAACAACAATGACATGAACAGTTACATAGATTTCACTTATATGAAATAAACCAGTGCCACCTGGGAGTGAGCTTTATGTCACATATCACCCTGAAACAAAATATAGTAAATAAATTATGTTATAGAAAGCTCAGCAGCTTATACTTGAAGTTTCCATGTGGAAGCAGCTGTAGAGTTGATTGGTCACCTTAAAGAAAATCCTAAATGAAAGAATTATGCATTAACATCCTCAAGCAGTAGTTGTCTGTAAATGGAAATAACAGCATGGAAAACCTGATTAACTTTCCTGAAGTCAAAGGCGAGGCAATTTAAAACAATATAAAATGTGAATCTCCAAACTAGGATGAAAAAAGTAGCAAGGAGAAAGTACTACTAATAATTTTTTCAACAGCTGGTATTCAGAACAAAACTTCTAGTACATGCAACACATAGTAAAAAGAAAACTTCTTGCTCTATGAAATAAGGCACTGCATCTCCAGATAAAATACTTGTACAATTTCATCTCACTTCCCATCTGCAGACATCCATAGGCTTCTAATTCCTTCTTGTGCAAAGAAATATGTTCCTGGTGTCTCTGCTTCCCTACCATATTCATGATGCACTGTCTTTTATCAAAATATTTGAAGTAAGGAACAATGAGGCTGTATTTTCACAACACTGCAACCACTGGTTTGGTTTTACAAATGACATATCCATGCATTTAATGAGCATATGGAGTCAAAATTGCATTTCAAAATTAAATTGTTTGGCAGTGCAAAATTTATTGTGTTCACAAAAAGCTAAAAAAACCTCACCAACTTCCCCTCCCATAACCCCTGGCTACCAAAAATAACTATATATACTTGGAGCAATTGATTGGCAAAATAAGAATTCTGAGAAACAGCAGTATAGCTCAGGAATCATTTCAGCCACATATATAGCTCTGCACAACTTTGAGACTGGTAGAATATGAATATTCCCTTCTGACTGTCTATTCCCTTCTGAGACATTCTATTTGAGGAACAAATAACAGTTCAGGCCTCCATGTATGTAGCACCTTCTCTTTGAAAACATATCTCATTACGTTTAAAAAAACAAACCCAGGATCACAAATAATTTGTATTCTTATATCCAGCCGTATCACAATATTGAAAGGTTTGGGGTTTTTTTTTAATTTTTCTGTCACAAAAGCATAATGCAAGTGTGACATTGAATTGCCCCAGACAATCTGAAGAGTCGTGTGGTAAATACAAGTCAAGGAAAGAGGAAAACGACCCCCCAGTACACAAAGTACAGAACGCCAAAACACTCCCCTCCCTCCTACAAGAGCATCTACAAAATATGTCATATTTCAACACTCACGGCTGTCGTAGCATATATTGCCCAGGGCACGTCCTGTTTGAAGCAATACTTCCTGGTCTTTGCAGTTTAACAGCTGCACCAAAGGAGGGATCAGCCCAGCATCCACACATGGGTTCCGCATAAATTCTGCAAATAATGCAAAGCCCGTTAAAGCACACCGGCTGTTTTCAGTTTCACCCGTTCTTGTTACACTGGAATTGCAACTGGGCCTTTTGCAACAATAAACATGTGACAAACAACGTTAAGTACTCATGCAAGTTTCTACAGCATAAACCCATCAGGATTAACGTTCTTTCTGTGTTAATTTAGAAGGAATTAAGAGTGTTTAATTGACTTCCATGGAAACTAATTTAACAGAGCTCAGGCTGAGCATGTTTTTAGCATCATAAAGAAGTGCTGAAAAGAACAGCAAATCCACACTTTTTTCTCCACCCCAACAAATTCAACATAAATTACAATACTAAATCACATAAAAGATTATTTCAAACTAGTATTCATACTTCAAAATGAGTAGCATTTCTTACACTCTCTTCCTTTAATCAGAACTCCTGAAAACCTTCTGCTTAAAAAAAAAAAAAAAATTAAAAAGGAATTAAAGCCAAGTAACAGGCTCTTTATTTGGAAGGTAAGGAAAGGAAAAGAAAGAATATGAAATACAAGAGCGATTATGTGAACCCAAAGGCCTGTACCTTCCCACAGTCTAACTGATGCCCACCAGGAGAGGAAAGCTAGAGGACTCATCCCTTGGGAAGCTCTCTGTTTCTGTCCTTCCTTCCTGCTAGGTCCCCCAGTCACAGAGATCCAAACTATTATTTCATATCCGTGCAAGTCATAAGTAGAGAATTATCCTAGTGTCAGAGAGAAAGGACTGGTCTCCAGAAGGACCTATAGTGAGGCAGGCACTGTGCTGCACATTTTATAAGGGATGTTTACAGAAGCAACAACCTGACACACCAACAGTGTTACTCAATAGTTTACTACAGAGCACCCTTCAGAGATGTAGCACTGTAACAGGCAAAAGGTCAATACGTTCTTGATTTGTTGTGAACTGCAAATTATGTCTCTTTGATCCCAGACTATGCTGGATCTTCAAACCAGTTTACCTTTTTGTTACATAGAGACAGAATGAACCTGGGTGTACAATCCCCATAAAATGAGATTAGAAAGTTTTTCTGATTCTGGAACAACAGAACCCCTCACGCCAATAACTCAAAGCTTTCATACAATGCTTGAAGTACACAATACATCTTAAATACTCCCTTTGTACCACCTGTTACAATGTTCTTTGCTGTTTCTGTGGCTATAAAATCTTGTCTCTTTTGTAGTTAATCTTGCAGTGTTTTTAGCTAAAGAAATTACTGTCATAGAGGTAATCATCACATGATGATAAACTTTGATATATCAACAAGTAGATGAAGTAAAGCAGCTATACACACCTGCACAAGTCCAACAGAAGACAGTAGTAAGGAGAACTGACCCACCTTCTTAAGGTACAGTAACATTTTAGAACTGTAGACAGATGCTATACTGTGATAAATGGTGATGGTATCCATCATAATGAACAGAACAAATACCAGACACGTCTGCTCTGAAATTTGGTCTTGCCATGTCCTTGTAACTTTTTATCTATTTCTTTATAGTTCATTTTCATCTTCATCTTGATGTTTATTTACTAAATGTTCCTCCCTCCATCTTCTCTGTCCCCTCAGCCTCTTTCTCTCTTAATTGCCTATAAAAACTCTTCTCTGTTACTCAGCTTCTCCCTGCATCACTTTTTTTACACTGTTTACCAGTCTCTACATCATCAGATTATTTTAAATTTTTTTTCTCTTAGTCTGTGAGAGGAAATGGAACTTGTTCTCCCCTAAAAGACTGAGAGGTTTCAGTCTGTTCTGTGTTTAGGTTCTTGCTCATGTGGTCCAAAGGAATAAGAAACGCTTCCTCTACCCTCCCTCCATTTGCACTCACCAGAACCTTTCAGTTTCCCATTCAGCAATAATTTGGCAATATGCTGAGCGAACTTGTATTTATCAAGGTCATGTAAGCACAAGAAGTAAAAGAAATGGGGCCATATATGGCAAAATAGATCTGTGACACTGCAACAAAACTGTGGTAACTGCAACTACATTTGCAGGTAATACTACACAGAAGTAATAGAAGAAAGAGAAGGTAGAATCATAGAATCCCAGAATGGTTTGGGTTGGAAGGGACCTTTAAAGATCATCTAGTTTCAACCCCGCTGCCATGGGCAGGGACACCCTCCACTAGACCAGGTAATCAAGGTAACCAAGAACAGAGTAATTTAGAAGGGTTCCACTAATCTGGTGGGAAAATGAAGCAGGTCTTTTGAAGGAATGAGTGAAGAACCATTTAAGAGGTTAGGAGGAGAATCACTGAGGACAGAATAACATAAACCAAAGGAGGACAGGATTTCCAAAGAGAAATATAATTGTGCTGTAGTATTACAGGTTGTGAAAATGGGGTTCTCATTCCTACACCTGGCAAAGGAGTGGAGACTAAAGACCTCAGAAAAGGGTTTAAAAGGTCCACAGTGGGAAGAGAAACTCCACATAGCAATGGCATCTGAGCCTTCAGTATGCTCACAGCTGAAAGGGAAATGGCTGAAACTGAAAAGACAAGAGTGTTAAAGGGAGTTTAGTGTGTTTGGCTATTTAAAATGGGAGGGACGAACACAAGCTCATGTTGGAAGGAGGAAGAGTCATGTGAGCTGGAGAGGTGAAACAGTGAGAACACAAAGTGGTGAAAAGGAGGAGATGAAAGATGATAAAACCATGGAGGCAAGTAGAGAGATTTGATGATACCAGGGATGTGTGGGTGTAGGATGAGATGAGGGAAATGGGAAAGGAAAACAAGAAATGGGGAAGAAAAAGATGTTCTTTTATCAGTAAAGCCTAGAGTCAGTCAGAGGCACTACTCTCAGCTCGGCCAGTGCTGCATGGCATGACCATAGGGACATTGGTTCAACTGCCTGGGTTTAGTGCGTACTATCTGTAGGATGTTGAAAACACAAATTTCTCCAAGTGCCCTGAAGCTTGTGGAAAAAAAGGTGCAATATAAGCATGAAACACTTGCATTCTTATGTAAGAGGACAAAGAAAACAATGGAATTCAAATGAGATGTTCCCTGCTATCCTGCTTAAGCAATGGAGTTAGAATCCAAAGAGGAACACCCAGCTCATCTCAGTTTTGAAAGCACTGGGCAACTTAATTTCTGAATACCTTCACTTTAACTTTGGCTGCCAGAGGGCCCACTTACACCTGCTAATAGCTCTCAGAAAAAGACAAAATCTATTTTGTATGATGAACCAGGTAAAATGCAGTTCTTCTGAAGAGTGTACTCATAACATCAATTTAAAAGCTGGCAGGGAAAAGGATACATTGGAAACTATTCAGACAATTCATGTATTAATTCAGATTTGAAAGATACTGGCTAAAATGCTCTGTAAGAGAATCTTGCAGGAAACAATGCAGAGTTACCAGTTAAACAAAGGTGAACATTTCTTTTTATTCTTAACTTATCCCCTTCTGAGGCAGGAGCTAAGAGAACCGTGAGGATATACAGTTGATAGCAATATTCTAAATAACTTACTATGAATTTATTAAGTAGAAAAAAAGTATGTGATATGGTTGCATGAATCAATCATTCTGAAACATTTCTAAGTTTAAACTTCTACATTTCTTCTTTTTTTCCTGGCTATTTGTCGAAATAATTTTAAAACTTAGAAACTAAAATATGTATCTTCCTGTTAATGTTGTTTCGGAATATCTATATATAGCATTGTCTCAAAATCAGTGAATTAGGTGGAGAAGTTCACATAGGGACTATCAGTAAGAAGCTGTAGTATTGTGATTCTGAAGAAAAGGTGGAAAGGAAATGTAGGAATAGTCAGTAATAATGCAGCCCCTTCTCTGAAGAGGCATCAGCATGATAGTTTACAGCGGCTGCCAGGCCTGCATGCAGACAGCAGTTAAGAGACATCCTACTTCTCTCTGCCTGGCCTCTAGGAAAAAGTGGAAAATGCAGCCTGTGCCTCTTTGGCTGGGCCAGCAGCAAGCCAAGGAGAAAAGTCAGACACAATCCTCTTCTGCCCTCACCACAGGGTCTACCAGTAGTGCCTGCCTGCAGATATGAGGCCATTTTTTTTGAGCCCAAGGTATGCAGGGTATTGGGGAAGCTTTAAGAGAATTCTTTCTAAAGAAAAAAATAGTTAAATAGTTTTAGATTATTTCCTACATTATATAACTGTATGTATATAATACCAAAATGGACCTCTGGTTCTCATGTGGGATCTTGAACTCTTAACATGTAAAATACTCTTCAGGTAGGAATAACTCATTTTGGTGTGGTATCAAAGGCCTCATAACGATTGTGCTGGATTCAGCCAGGAAA
>NW_010249128.1:0-2089 GCF_000690775.1 Eurypyga helias | reverse complement strand
AGCCCAGGATACGGTTGGCCTTCAGTTACAGAGTGGTAATCACGGGTATAACACCACAGCATATTTAGTAGAAGGCAAGATGATTCTCATTTTACCCATTCATTCAGTGTTAAACTAGATGAGAAGCTTAAGTATTTAATTGTTAAATACCTTTGGTGTATTATCTGGTAGGTATTGCAGAGCTTTAAAAAAAGATAAATATTTATCTTTTCATGTTCTTCAAGATTTATTCACCCACATCAAGCTGCATTTAAATTTACACCCTGATTACTTAAATAAAGTTCGTGCCCAAATCCCTGATAGTGACCAAAACCTCACTTCAGTAGCTACTTTATATTTGTTGGGAAACTATCTCAACTTCTAATTTAACTTTCTACTTCTCAATATATAAAATAAAATACATAGTTACTTTTGGTAATAATCATCATCCTTCTTAATAGTCCTCACAAGTCTCCTTTACTAATAGGGAGACATGGAAATCAAATGCTCAGAGTAAGACAGTGTGAATTAGTCCTATTAAAAATATTCTATACCAATTATATATGAAACACAGTGTTAAGCAAATGGAAGAAACTTCATTATTTCATCAGTTCCAGGGTAAATATTTTTCTGGAATATTATCTTAGAATAAAAAGCATTGATGGAATGTATCTGAACATGAACCTGTAAGGAACAAAATTTCCTTGAACAAAAGTGTCTGGTGTCCACAATACCAGACATGAGGTTTAGAAGCTGTAACTCACCAGCTGAAATTCACTATTTTCCAATTGAAAATGGAAACTTTTCATGTAATTCCAAATTCCTGTTTAATACTAAAAGGATATTAATTTAAGTGATAGCACAGAAGATGCATCTTTTTGGCCTTCTAATTCTATGCTTGCTCTGCTTCATAAGTGCCACTGAGATCCCATAGATACTTCACAAGCTGACAGGAAATCCAGCTTCATTTCACACATCCATGGAATTTTGCCTGACAAACTGTTGAATGAAAATGACTTATTTTGACTATGAATGGAACACAACTAATATATAATTGGTGGGAAACAATGGATTTGCTTTGGCCTTCTGGAAAAGCCTCTTTGAATAGAAATTTGCAAGATACTAGAACTGTGCATATCTCAGGTAGCCAATTTTTTCATGCTGATCTGTCTCTTTTGTGCTGTAAACTCTCATGTTGCCCATTCTCTACTTTCATCACAAAGGATGGAAGCAAAAACATTGAGTTTGAAGCACTATTTCCATCATTTTTCTTAATAGAAGTTCAGGCTAAATCAGCAGATCATTGATTAAATTCCAGCTAGTGTGAGGGACAATGAGCAGAACTCAGCAAGCACACAGGATGATTCAAATAGGTTTAATGAAGGCGGCACAAAATTAACTATCATTTTCTTTACACATCTGAATGAGGGAGGAAAATTAAAATAGATGTATTCCTTGTCAGTGGCACTGAAAAGAAGTAAATGTTCTTATTAAAAAAAAAAAAAAAAAGCCAGTTCAATAGTCTAAAAGAGTAAAAGAGGGCGTAAATCAGGTGAGGATGGACACATTTAGGGTTCTAGGGCTGTGAATAAATATAAAACTGAGAAAAAGTTGCTGGAGAACTGAAAAGGGAAAAAAATACATGAGACACGTTCTTCTAGTCATTATCCTTCCACAAACTTACAGGGCTGTCTCTTCCAATTCAGGCAGGATTTCCACCTGGAGTTGTGAACATTGTGCCAGGCTTTGGACCCACTGCTGGAGCAGCAATTTCTCACCACATGGATGTAGATAAAGTAGCTTTCACAGGCTCTACAGAGGTATTATAATGCATGCAATAAAATATAAGCAGGAACTGTGTCCCTCTGATTCTCAGTAATGATTTAATGTCTAACTTGTTCTATGTAACTATTTCAACTTTTTTCTCTCTTTTGGCTGCTGCTGTGTTAAACAAAGTCTGGTTAATGATTTGTTGGTTATTATTAACTTTAAACATATCTAAACAATCTTTGTATTGCAGGAAAGCACTTCAAACAAAAGCACTTCATGAGATACAATAGGTTCTAGTGTATCAAGGCTATTTTAAATCACAGAATCAGAGAACGGTTTG
>NW_010249127.1:0-6411 GCF_000690775.1 Eurypyga helias | reverse complement strand
AGACCTCCACGACTTTTCAAATATGCACCTAAGTAACTCAGAAAATACGAATATCCCAGAAAAACAGTGTTTTTCATGTTAAATGCATTCATAACAACATCAGAAATTTCCAATATTCAACTATTTCTGAATTTCTGAATTATCCACATGGTAGAAGTAGCTCCAGTTTGGATTTTAGAAGAATTAGAAATATGCATTATGGGACATATAGCTGGAGGAACATGAAGAAGAGACTTGCTATAGGAATGTCTGAACTGATTATCACTTGTAGATGAGAAAATTCATGAGATAAAAAACTAAGCACAGGAAATGGTATGAACAAAACAAGGAAGGTTTTCCAAAACTTACTGAGTATTGGTCATCAGTGTTTAAGAAAGGATTCATATCTTGAGACTTTTGTGTTTTATCAAGATCTTGGTCGGGAGGAATTTAGAATGTTTATATGGGAAAAGAAACTGCTGTTGTACAAGGAGAAACAGATGATCATAGAATAATTGATCCGAATACTGAGCTGCCTAGTAAAAATTTAATAGTACCAAATGTAGCAGGTCTGTGTCTTTGGGTTAAAATTCTGAAGAAAAAGCATTTTTGGTGGAAACAATGGAAGTCCTAAGTTTCTGGTACTGGGGTATTTTCCACAGCTGGAAGACAGCCTTAGAGCTATGGGATCTGGAGTCACTTCAACTTATTGATGATTGGCTTAGAGATGTAGATTTGGAAAAAGCAACTTCCCCAGGAAGCTTGGAGGAAGGTGTTTTGCACAGATTTTACACTGAGTTTTTGTGATCCCAGTAAGAAAAGCACTCAGACACTCTTAAGTATTGCTTAGAATGCCATTTATTGGAGCTAACAATATAAGAGAAGAGGGTATAGCAGAGGTAACCTTACACCCTTCAGATGCTGAGAACCCCTCGTCACAAGGCATCAGCATGCTGTGCAAATCCCATCTATGGAAGTTTACCACATTTTGGTCTTCTGAGTTCTTATATGATTTTCCTAATATGCACTGGGGTTTTGTATAGAAGTGTGCATTTATTGGGAGGCTTTTGCAGCAGAAAAAACAGTAACCTTTTTTTTTTAATTATTATTATGTGAAAATATGATGCTCATATTTAATTAGCTTGCTCCTAAAATTTTAGCCATAATTACATTTTTTTAGTCCCTGTATGGAGGGGAGAAAAAGCCATGTACAACAATCAAGGTGATTGCTAATATATCAGACAATATGTTACTGTATCAAGACAAGCTGAAAAAAAGCAGAAATAATTGCATAATGAAGATGGGTCAGAAGAGATCAGGAACATCTCTTTTCTTTTTTTCTTCAGGAGCATGCCTTAGAGATACGTTAACTAGTCTTCCTGTTTGCAAGCTTTTTATTTCCTGCTAAAGAAATGCTGAAAGTCCTGAAATTTCCTTGCATTAATCTGGAGCTCTGACTCTCTTTCCTGCATAGTCCTGGGGATAGCTTTTGTTCTTATCTAAGACTCAAACGCTATGTGTGCAGTTTATTCAACCCGAACTGAACTTGAAAATGGTTTAAGGGGCTAGAAAAGGCAAGGGGCACACATCCAAGTGGGAGAGCATCTTTGGAAGTGATCCTTTACTAAATGCAGCAAGTGTGTGCATGCCAGGAATGAGCTTGCTTTTTGGTTTTTTTTTTTGTTTTTTTTTTTAAGGAAGCTTTGTCAAAGGGTTTAAAGTCCCAGGTTTTATTATTCAGAATAATACTCAGAATTGACTTTGTCAACTTCTTCAATTTTCCACTTAGCAAACGTTGCCTGCCTTTCTACCATTATCAACCACTACACACACACCTTTCTCTTTCTCACACAGATTAAAATTACTGTGATTGTTTACTTTACAACAAGTACATAGAACAGGAAACATCCAAACAATTCTGAGAAGAGCCTTCATTCAATCTGCTATTGCGAAAACAGTCAGTGTAGCTTCACGCTTATGATTTTTGCTCGTTACAGCATAATCAATATAGGGCTGTATTGGCATAGCTGAATTTAGACAAATCCAGTTGTGTCTTTGTTAGCAGTACATTAGTAGTCTGTAGGTCTGCATCTTTTCTACTTGAGAGAGAGCTCAAGCTGTGGTACAATGCACAGGCACATCAGCATGACACTGTGGCCAGACAGTGTCCATGTACACTGATTGCCCTTGCTACTCACCTTTCTAAGGACTTAGGATGTTCTGAGAGACACTTCTCTCATGCACACCCTAAGAGTATCTCATCATATTTTTTATTAAGTGCAAGCTAATATAAAACAGCTGCAGCCTTTGGTTTTTAAACTTGGTATGGGACCATGCTCCCTTCTTCTGCTGCCATGGCTGAAAAGACAAGGTGGGTGTTGCTCACCTTGCAGTCATCCAAATTGAGAAATCAGTGACTGTGTCTTCAGTTTTCAGCACTGTGTATCACCCATGACCATCAGGGGATCAGGGCAGTGCTGATGACCACGATTGTCCCATCCTATGAGCCACCCATGTCTTGTTCAGCCTAATTGCATACTGGGCTGGGCAGTGTCTACAGAGAGTTAATTTTTATGTTTAGCTTTGCTTATTTCTTCCTCTTTGCCCTTCAACAACTGATTAATCACCTACCTGCAAAAGATAGTCTTTAGTCTAGGCAGCCTCAGTTCCTTCCAAGGCCTTATCCACAACAGCTCTTAGATGTAGGTTCCTGCCTACCATCTATATTGCAGTGGACACAGACAATGCTTTTTGTGTTAAGGACCGGTAGGGGTTTGAGTTTTGGTGAAGGTTGTTTTCATTTTAGTTTTGCGTTTTTGGGGTTTTTTTTTAACCTTTGAGGATGCTTGTGCTTTTTTTTTTTTTTTAACATATTCTTTCTTTACTGTAGCTTTGTCTCAAGACACAGAAGACACAGACTTTGCTGTTATTTTTAAGTTGAGAGCATGAAACAAATGTCTGTGCAGAGGTAATCCAATAATTCTTGAAGGTACAGATCTCAAAGTTCAGAATTGACAGAAGTTTTTAGTTCTGATAGTGTGAAAGTGTGATATTTTTGAGTAGATGCATTATTTAATGTAACTGAAAGCTCTGAAGAGTTTAAATTTGGGACAGTAAAAATTAGCAACCTTACTAAGAAACAGAAGCTAAATTGTTTAATTCTGAAACCTGAATTTTATAGTATCCTACGAATGGACAGATGAGTAGGTGAGCTGGCAGACCTGCTGTACTGTTTGCAACTATATAGCTAAGGAAATGTTACAATAGTTCTACACTTTAACCTTATTAAGATATAGCTGAATATATTTTTTTCCCTGAACTGTTTGTTCAGGTTTGGGATATTTTTAATGTCTGTATTAAAATTCTGATTTTCAGAATAAGCAAGTGACGTGTTTCATGTACTAGGTGGGGAGTTTTATCTTCATCTTCATGAATCTTTAGATATTAAAATAACAACACGTACCTTTTGAAAAACAGAAATTGACTTGACAGCTTTATTTTCTTCTGCTCCGCTCCTTACCTGCTCCCTATATGTAGGTCTACAATATCGCTACTGGAGTTGCAGCACTTGCAGACATATCTTTGGAATTCAATTTTTTTTTTTCTTTTTTCACCTATTTTCTCTTTGATTTAGTAATAGAGACAGAATTTGCATCTCCAAAAACAGTTTGGGTTTTTTTAATATCCTTCACTGAAGAGTCTGTTCCCTGGAGCATGCCTCTACCACTATGGGGCTATGCATGCACCGTTACATGCCAAAGACTCAGGAATAAAGATTGATATATATGAAGGAGCTATACGATGACTTGTGCTCTCTAGAGGGAGGTCTCAAGCCAAGTGCATTTGCAGCCTGTCAATGCTTGTTGGCAGAATGAGATACCCAGGCACACTGAGGTCTCAGAAACACGAATTTTTGAGTGATTACTCACTGCCGCTACTTTTGTAACTGTCCAGAAGATCATTTTCAAGCTGCCTTTTCAAACGCAGGTCTTTCTTCCATTTCCGAACAAAAGCAAACAAATTAACCCTCTGGGACCTGAGAACAAGGCAAACCAGATGTCATTTCTTATAACAAGATTATGTGTTTAATTTTGACATGAATATGTTTTATCACATCATGAGTGTAACAGACTAAAAAGGCAAGAAGGGACACAAGGGCTCGTTATTCCCCTTGTTTTTTGTGCTGCCTGTTACTTACACTGAGCAAGCCTACTGTGTCTGTGCTTGGTGGCTGCCCAACAGAAAATATCACCATTGCTTCTAATGAAAGATTTTCTTATTCTTCTGAGATTTCGCGTTCTACTGCTGAACTACATCTGCCATCAGAATAAAAATTATGAATATCAGGAAACTGGAGGCTCTTGTTTTATTAGGACTTCCGTTTTGGTTCATGTCTTTCGATTTGCTGCATGATGTCATTTATGAGGCAGAAGAATGATACCAACAGAAGATTAGATTGTTCAATGCTTAAGTGCTAGAGAAGATGGAGAACACAATAGGTGTCCATGTTCTTTGTCAGGCTCAATGACTGAAGGCATGCTTTGAGGGTGTGCACGCTGTTGCTGGAGAAAAATAGTCATATGAGTCTCTTATATAACGTCATTAATATTTTGTTTTAAAACATTGCATTCTTGTCATCAGACAGCTTCTACCTCTAATAGTTAGAGCCCTTACATAAGGCACCTGGTGTGAAACAAAGGAAACAAAAGGTCTGTTTAGAAGGTATAATGAAAAAACTACAACAGAAGAAAGCAGATTGCAGTGTGCTTTATATTAGCTGGTACTGCCTTGGCTTGTTGTATTCTGAAAAGACAAGAGGAGACTGAATCATTGATTTGAAGCAGTTTTTTATTAATACACAAGAACATGTATCTATTTGGCATAGGACATGTGGGAGGAGAGGATCAGTAAAAGAAAGTGGAGGGGAAGTTTCTGTGGTACCCAGATGACAGATGAAACTAACTTATCTTGTGCCTTTCCAAACACAGAACTGTTTAGGTATTTTAGATATGTGCAAAGATATACGTGGTAGAAATGCGCAGCCAAACACATACAATTTTCTCAAAATTTTGTTTTCCTAGAAATTTAACATGAAAGGAATGTTTTATTATTCTAAGCTCTTATATGGCATCTGAATTCCTCACTCATACTACATTTTCTGTATTGGTACCATGAGTCTTGGGTTGATCATTATGAACAAATAGACTTAATTAATTGTTATAAATGAGGTTAAAATACCTTTTAGAAGAGACCTAAATTAATAGAGAAAACAACTGGAAAGTTGTTAACTCCATTGTGGGTATATTCTTCTCTTAAAGCTTGCAAAGAGGTGAGAAAGTTTTAAGATATGTTCTTGATTATAGAAAATTTTTCAAGACATGTTTATAGCCAATCAGACCCATTTCACACAAACACCACCTTAAAATCAAAACGTATAACAGTGAGAAGCCATAAAAAAGAGTGCTACATGTTAACAAAAATGAAAAACCAATTGAAAACTCCTAGGAATAAACTCCACACTTTAGAATTAGTTTAGTGATTTATACAAATGATGACATTTGAACACTGAGATTGCACCTGATTCAGGACTAGTGAAAAAATTTCTAGTTATTTTAGTCATGAGAAGAAAAACTACAGCTGTCTCTCTTCTGACTCACTTGTGTAGGTGCCACTCCTCAAATTCTGCAGTTTGTGTTGTCTACAGACAGATACTTGACTTAATTTGACTCATTGTTCTGAAAAGTGGGTACAGGACAACACTTACCTATCCTTAGGCTCTTTGTCCATGTCTACCATTGCCTTTCTAAGACAAGTTTATTAGAAGATCTGAATTTGAATAACAGACTCAGTGTCAGTCATAATGCTGCATAAATGCATTTTGTTATTTCAGAAATAATGTTCAAGTATATGCATTAGAATTAGGATAATTTTGAATTATAAAGTAATGATTATTTGTTTTCCCCATAAGGATGACACTTAATAACCTGATTTCTAGACAAAGTGACAGTAATGAACCTCACTTGCAAGAGGAGAGACAAAGATACACTACCATGACTTCAGAATCGATTTTAGAGAACATTCCTAGAAGATGTAATATTTATCTTCATGTGAGGGAAGAATATCACCCACCTTTAGACTTAGAAAACATAGCTGACTGAGAACAATGCAACTGTATTATACTACTAATATCTATGCAAGAGTTAAGTTAAAATTATGAACTCTAAATTCATATCTGTGTCAGACAACATGGCAGGTACAATACAGGTGCATAGGACACAAGCTAAATTTTAGTGGATATACAATTCCTTACACAGTTACATTTAACTGTAAAGACAACATTTAAATTATAAATACTAAATTTGTTTCAAAATTATATAAAAGGCAAACTCTGCCTTTTGATGAAAATGTGCACATTCATAGAATCATAGAATC
>NW_010249126.1:0-7043 GCF_000690775.1 Eurypyga helias | reverse complement strand
TTAATAATAATAATAATTATTATTAAATAATATATTTTAATGAGTTGAAAAGGACATTCAGGTGAATAAATCTTGTCCTATAAGCACACAGCAGCTGCAGTTAAAGGAATACCAGACCAGTGTCTGAAACTATTGAAGAAGAATCCTGTGCCAAGATTCTTCCAAGTTGAGAGCTACAAAAGAATAGACTTTCATTAGGCCACAGCTTGCTGTGGAAGTGAGTATTTTACCTGGGTCACACAGGACCTAGTCTGTATGAATGCACTCTAGGGAGCATTCTTTACAGACTGAGAGACATTGGCTATGCAAAACCACATCTAGCTTCCCTATGTTTTCCCTTTGATTTCTACTGTATACACACCACTTTTCAGAGCTGGCAACCTGAAAAAGGAAATTTGACAGCAGAGCCTCTGCAGGACTGTCCTTCAAAATAATAATTCAGAATTCATACTTACTCAAAATGAAAACGATCACTCACCAGAAAATGTAATATTAACATTAATAATATGAACAGATACACCTGTGTTTTTGGGAGTAAACAGACTGTGGAAATGCCTACACATTTTAGGTTTTCTATGTAGCTACACAGCTAGTAACTGAAATAATTTTAAGTCATTGAAATACAGCATTCATATGAAAAAAAAAATAGTTCTAAATTGCATAAGTTGGTTAACATTCAAGTAAGCAAATCCGTAACTCTTCTAAACAATAAAAGTGGGTTACAGGACCTCAAAGTATAACCTGTAAGGTAAACAGACGTGAAGGTCAGCAGTACTCAGCTCTGGGTGAGCCACATGTACAAGGACACCTGACCAAATACCAAAGCTGCGTTGACCTGTGAATAATTAAAGAACGTGGGTTTGGCGATACTATTAAGTCTAGCAGGAAAAAATGTTTCTAGACAAATTCTAGAGAAACTTTGGTTTGTCAATGTTGCTGTTATCATAAACATTTAAATATTTTACTTCTACATAGGAGCAAGGACAATTACAGATCTTTTTCCAATTAACTTTCTAAATTTTTTAGATCTGTTAAGCATCTGATATTATTTGATCTAACTGCTGCTGAATCTGGTATTCTTGATGGAATTTGGTCAAAGAGCAAACCAACTACACAAGGCAAGGTTCACTTTACAGAACACAGATGTCTCAGTCAGCCACACACAGAAAAGCTTATGGAAGTAGTTTTCAAAAGTCATTTAAAATGAACTGTATACCTCACATATTCAGGTAAGATAGGTCAGGGTATCCGGTAAGTCTTAATACTGTAAACAATACAGTCAGCATGACAAATTCCAGAATCATCCTGAATTCCAATATCATTTTAATAGCAAACTTTGAATTAAGTATGTAGGAATAAAACTTCTCTTTGTGCAGGCAGTTGAACTAGTCATAATAAAAGGCTTATATGTGCCAATTCTCTATTATTTAAAAAAAAACATTTGTACAGCAAATCCCACATGCTCATGAAAAGCCATTTAATCAATAAGAAAACACACTTTTAAATTATCTGTGGTGTACAGAGCCCCTTATTAAAATCTCTAGAATTGTATCTTCCTTTCTTTTATAGGAAAGGCAATGAAAGGCAGGTGGGAAGCGAACAGGGCTTTTGAACAATTAAAAAAAAATGAAGTTAAATACGAGGTCCTAGGTATCACTGAGATTGCAAAAGTCCCTGCAGAACACAAAGCCTCTATTGAAAATGCTATTTAAATGCTTTTTAAATCTTCCCTTTATCTGATCACTATGTAATTATTAAGATATCTACCACTTTTATGAGTAGGTTTCCACACTGAAAAAACTACTTCATCTTTTCTTGAAATCTGGCGGTTTGGATTTCCACTTGCTTTCTGACTTTCTGTGTCCAGCAGAAAATGTCACTGCTACCACCCATCCCTGTATAACAATGTAGTGATTATAGATGAGCTGGTTACATCGCTCATATGTGTAGTTACGGGTAGTTCTGCTGCTTCACAGGGTATAGGCATTGTTAAAAATATCACAAGCATTCAACACAACTTCAACACCTGATCCTTGTATTTGTGTACAACTGTCTTACAGCACGGGAATCCACCGCCTACGCAATCAGACTGAATAGTTCATTTTTGCCTATACCTTCAAGGGTTCCTAATATCACTGTAGGAGAAATCTATTCTTTTACCTTACAATGGCAGAACCCAATCTAAAAGAAAACTATTATCTAAAACTGCAAACTTTCCCTTATCCCTAATTATATCAATAAGAGTTCTGTCAAGGTTTTTATGAAGTCAATTTAGTCTTAAATGAAGAACAGTCTCTGATTTTTCAAATTTCATCTTCTCATTCATATCCAACTAGAGATTTACTCCAAAACAGCCTTTATAGCTTCCAATTTATATGACAAACTCATCTATCTCCCACTCCAAATTCTGACACTGTTCATCTCCTCCATGCCCATCCTTATCAGCAAATTATACTGTATCTTATGATTATTAATACATAATATGAATTATTTTACTGTGATATCCAAGTACAAATACAGCTGCAGAAAGTTAACATTGCAGTACTTAATCAACTGGCCTATATCTTGCCCAAGTAAGGTTATCAAAGTTTTCCATACTATGAAGTACAATCCAGCAGATAGTTTATTTCAATTGTACAAAATACGTTCATAGCAAAAATGTTAATTCAATTATTTATATATTCACCTTTGGAAAACAGAAAAAAATGGAGAAACTAGTTTCTTTGTTAAAATATTATAAAGCACTTAATATTACAAAACATGAGTGTATTTTAAGAGTTATTTCAGATTCAAGAAATATTTGGGATCAAATGGTACTCTCCTCAAAATATGTTTTGGTGAAATCAGTGAGAATTAAATTAATACATCAAAAAATAAATAATTTTAAGTTCAGGGGGAGTAGATAAACCAAGCTCTGACATAAACATGGTAAAAATCACTTTGCTTATTTCAGTATTTTGATATGATTTTTGTTTTACACAATACAGTGGAGGTACTACATGTTCTTTTCAATCAACTAAGCAAAATAACAACATGTAATTTCTATTACTGCTTAGCATATTACAATATATCCACTTACAGGTAATAAGATTAGATTCATTGCTATTCTCATTTTGTAGACTATATTTCATTTAATCTTCTTATGGTAAAAAAAAAAGGTGAATTTCACCTCATGAATAATAAAAAACAATGTTATCTTATTCAGAAGCAAAACATCCAAGCATGTTATATCCTATTTAGTTAATGTGACCAGAGAATAAAAAATAAGCATCTTACCTCAGACCAAAGATATGTGATTGTTCGTAACTGAACAAAGAATGAATTTTAGCTTCTGAATTCAAAATTATAAGCCTGTCAATTATATCCTGCCAAAGAAAGACAAATGTAAAAAATCTCATGTATGATTTTACATTTTTGTACATAACTGTTTCTTAGGGATGTTTATTATAAAATGAAAACTATTAGTAAAACGCACATTGAAATTATTTCTGTAAGAAGTAGTGCTTTCTACCATAAAAGTCTATGGCAAAAAGAAACCATACAGAAGGTAGGGGGAAAAAAAGATTCTGTTCAAAAAAAAAAAAAACAAACAAAACATTAAACATACAAAAAGATCCTAACATATCAAGTACCCTAGCTTTTATTTAGTATTAAACCACAACAAAAATGTTAAACTGTTTTTTTGTATTTTCGAAATCTGCATACAACTATTTTAATGAAAAGAACAGCAAATCCTTTAGTATAATACCCTTTTTGACACTGGTTCCTACTACATGCTTCAAAACACAGCCATTTATTCTCAGTGTAACAAGGCTTGGCTTGGATGTTGAGGTTTACATCTTTCATCCTACAGCATCTCACGTAATAGACAATAACCTGTGAATGCTTCCCACTTCTTCCACAAATCCAACTTAATTATCTTTCACTCTGCTTCACTGCATATCCAAACTGCTTCTGAAGAAATAATTTCACCAGAAGACTAAGAAATGCATAAAAACATTCAGTGATGTTATCACCTCAGAGACAGATTGCTGTGCTATGGTTAGAAGAAACCAAGCCCTTATAGGCTTAATTTAATCTGGATTAAATCCAGATTTTTATTTTCTCCACGTTTAAGAAATGTAGTCCCAGAGACAGCAGAGTTCTCTACTATTCAACCGGTTAGATCAATGAGTTGTTTCAGTATGATATGAAAGAAAAGTTAGGATCCATGATTTCATTAAATCAACCAAAGCTCTGTTTTTCAACAGACAGACAAGTAAACACCACAAGGAAAACTCCCAGCAATAGGAAAAAAAAATCTAGACATGTCAAAGTAAGCTGTCTTCATAAAATACATTGTTATTCAAAATACAGTGAAACCATATTTCCCTATTAGATTTTTTTTGGGGGGTAAGCAAGAGGACTGTGAAGAATACACTTTTTCCACACAGTATGTTCACAGTAAAATTCATAATAAAGCAATTCAACTCAGACCTCAAGGCTGATCATAGAACAGGTAAGGTTTGGGGTTTTTAGATATTTGCACATGCAAAGAGTTAAATGCCAAAGGATATTTATCTGGCAACAACCTCCTTCTCTCATCTATACATCAGAGCATGGAGCCTGCCAAAGAGTAGAAAGGGCACAGAGACCAGACTATTGAGAAAGCAGACCAAGTTCAGATTTGGGATATTAGGAAACAATATCGTAAACATGGTCCAACACAAGGTCCAATCAGAAAAATTTGCAGATAAATCTGCACTGCTCAACTATAGAGCATAGCTTAAATATCACTTTGAATACCTAAGATACACCATCTAAACATAAGATTATTTATCACTGCTAGAAAAAAAATAATTTCACCTCCCTACACAGAGCTACAGATCTGGAGGGCACCTTACAGGCTATGTGTACTGTAGAACCTCGCAAAAGAGGAGTGGAGGCAGGCAGAAGGATCCTGATTTATTGACTCCATTTTCTAAAATATTTTAATATGGCAAACAGAATAATAATTTAAAAAAAAAAGGCATGTATTAAGAAAAATTTTCTTAAAGGCAAAAATAAAAACCTGATTAATCAACAGTTAAAAGTAGCAAAAGCCTGACTAATCATCTGTTCAGTCAATGATGCAACTAGCTAGCCAAAAATACAAAGGAGGGAAAAAGGTTTAAATCCTGTGTGTTTAAGAAATAAAAGGCATACAAAGATGATTAAGTTCTGTGCATTATCAAATATAGTTCAGCAAAAATATTATAAGCCAGATTCTGTGGCAATGTGACATGATCTAAAAATACAGAAAAACAAGGCACACAAAACAGTTAGGTCTTCTAATAAAATCTTTCAGTAGCATTGAAATGGCTTTTACTTTGTTTTCTAACCATAGCAACGTCTGGTCAAATTTTAGATCTTTAGCTTTCTGCAATCACAAATGACAATATCTTACATTGTTATTTCTTATAACAAATTAATATGTCTGCTTAACCCCAGAAGTTTTCAGAGTACTTGGACTTAGCCATTACATATTAAATTAACATTAGATGACCAGACCATTTCCCTTCTGTTAACTACATAATCTTGGATGTCTAGCTTAGGCTTACAAAACCCACTGCTGCACAGTAGTTAAGTGAGACAAACGTCATCCAGAGCATCTGCAAATGTTCAGGGGACTTGAAACAATTCTATCTGCATTGTTACTTCTGGATACCTAGAGAATTCCATCAAACTGAAGTGCCTTAAAAGCCAAAACAACATATGCTTTCAAAAGTCACCAAAAAAAAAAAAAAATCTACCCCAATCTGAAAGCTCTCAAATAAGTATGACTTTCAACATACGTCTATCTCTCCTGCTTCCAGGGCCTCGGGAAGCTTCTAACAGAACTATCCATAGGTGGATACACCAACGTTGAGCGGATTGGACAAATGAAATTTATCATCCTGTTTTCTCCTGGAATCACCGAAACAGTGTTACAAAAAGAACTACAAAAATCCCTTCCAAACATAACATACACTATTACAATATACTGTCTAAACAAACTACCACCAATCCAGAGCTTGTGCTGGACAAACACTTTAACGCAACAGCCAGCTCATTAGAAGAAAAATCTGATTTTAACTGCCAGTTAAGGTCACAGATGCACATTACCTGTGCATCGCAGATGAGTAAAAAACCAAACCTAATAGACTGCAGTTGGATAAACTAATACAAAATAATACTAACTACAGAAATGGTAATACTATTGTTCTGAGGACTGAAATGTATCTTAATCAGTAACTTTCCAATTAGTGATATTTTCTATGTGTGAATCATCTGTGATATTAAAAGAGCCCGAAGGGATTTTTTGTTTGTGGGGTTTTTTTTAATTTTGTTTAAATCCACAGATCGTGTGATAGAGCAATATTATGTAAAATACAAGTTCAGAGATTTTCCAGCATTTTCCATCATGTAACTACATGCACATAGAGGTGTTCATGTATGCGATTTTTTTTCCCCCATGGAAAAACACAATTCTAACACAAGCTACGAAAGATGATATCTAAATTAGGCATCAAATTTTACATTATCTTTAGGATTTCAAAATGAAAATTTAGGTTAACATGAAGTGCTATGTGCATATACTGCCCTCATGCTGTATATAATACAAAATGCAGAAAATTTCAAAATCTTTTGGTAAGAAGAAAAAACTTACTCTATTATTACAGTAACATTTTCTCAGGAAATATGTCTTCACAGAAGTAAGTATTTTTAATACAAATAAAAACTATACTTACAATAATATCTGTAGGTACTTCACGGAGTGAATACATTGGTTTATTTGGTATATCTTTTTTACTCAAGAGCTCAAAAACTGCAGGGTAAGTGAGCAAGTTTACCAGAGACAGAAAAGACTAGCGAAAGAAAAAAAAGGGGTGAAAATATAATGTTAATCAGTTAAGCATAACCAAATAAACTTTAACAATTATTTGCCATTTACTTTAAGTTTGGTCTTATCCTTCTTTGTAAACTGAACTTGACATAAATAGAGCTGCCCAAAGTAAGACTGCAAACCCTAGCAGGTTATATAT